>NC_056748.1:634413141-634700641 GCF_019279795.1 Protopterus annectens | reverse complement strand
GATTTAACACTTATTAGTCTTGATATAAGGTCAGCATTTGATTCAGTAAGTTGAGACTATCTGTTTACCTTAATGAAGTGCACAAACTTCTCAGATGCATTTGTAAATCTAATTGAGCATTTATAGAAAGGAACGTTGGCTTATATTAACGTAGGAACATATGTTTCACAAAAAATACCCATTCTTAAAGGTACAAAACAAGGATGTCCACTTTCTCCACTATTATTCACTTTAGTAATGGAGCCTTGGGCTAATTTGATCAGAAACAGTACTGACATAGAGAGTTTTGAAATAGATGAAAATACAACATCCAAAATTCAACTTTTTGCAGATGATGTTCTAAATACATCAGCAGGATCTAATTCTTCTATGCAGTCTCTATTTGATAAAATGATGAATTTTAAAAGTATTTCTGGTTTAATATTCAATGAAGAAAAACTAAAATACTACCTATATATACACGAAAAATATTCTCATTAGTGATTTTACTAAATATGTACCCAATTCAGGTCAGATAACTTATTTAGGTATAATACTATCTAAAGATATTAAATCTATTATATATAATAATTATAATACCTGTTTTCTTAATATACAAAATCTTTTTAATACCTGGAATAATATGTTTTTTACTATGGAGGAGAGACTTACAATTATTAAAATGATAATATTCTCCAAGATTTTATACTTAATACAATCAATAATACTTCCACCTACAAAAATAATTATCAAGAAACTGAATACACTAATGTTAAGTTTCCTATGGGCACCTAATAGACCTAGGATTGCCATAAAGAAACATACTAATAGCTGGTCTCAAGGGGGTATTTCTTTTCCAGACTTTAATTTATATACTATCTCTTCTATTGTAAAAGTTATTACTTTATTAATAGATCAGTCATATGTCACAAAATGGAAAGATTATTGGGAGCTAATTAGTATGCACTTCATGAAAATCTCCTTAACACATAAAAATATGATTGTAAATAACTCCATGTTATGGTTACTAAAGGAATTTTGTACTTCACCTATTACACCTAAACATATGGTTTGTTACCCATTAAATATTATTATTAGTTATCGTAACTTTATATTCATGCACCCTAAGTATAGGGAATGGAATTTTATTGTATTCCCTATAATGTATACTCAGGGTATGCTTTTGTCATCTACTTCTGAAGGAACTCATTTAACTATAGATAATGATCTAAAGTACTGGTATCAGTTGATATCTGATAATAAAGTTAAAAATCTAGATTTCTTAAAACAAGAATTTGATCTAAGAGAAACTTGCTGGTTAGAGGTTCAGACCTTTAGACAACATCTCATTAATAAAATAGATCTAATGTCTATAACAGTGAAAGAATCTATTCCAACACTGATTGATTACTTGATATAAAATTTACAACATAAAGTTTCTGATAAAGGTAAACTTTCATTCATACATAAAATTATCAGACAAGAAACTTTTTACAGTGTAGATTCATACTGGAATTATTTCACTTCTATTAATGGGGACCCACCAAATCAACAAGATAAACAATATATATTGGAATCTGCTTATAGAACTATGTCTTCCATTGTCTGGAGACTTTATACATGGAAATTTTTACATAGATCTTTTTATACACCTTTGATGATGAATAAAATAAATAATAAAGATAATTTATGTAAGAGATGTAATGTAGAAATTAATGCTGACTGGGCTCATATGTTTTATGACTATAAAATTGAAAGAATACTGGAAGTCAATTAATGTATTTTTGCAGGCTCTTTTTACAGATAATTTCATTATTTCTAAATCTCTTATATTATTCAACACACCTGTACCTCAAAGTGTTAAAAAGGTTAAGCTTCCCTTGTTATAGTCTATTCTAGCAGTGGCTAGGAAAATAATAACTAGAAATAGGTGGATTTCAGATACACCTCCTTCTCAATGAATTTAAAATGTTATGAATATAGTGTGCCATATGGAAATAAACACAATTAGGACAAGAACAAATAGAAAAACATCTTATTATATTGTATGGGATAATTTACAAAATTTGTTAAAAAAAATTTAATTTCAATAACATGGTATTTTAGTTTAATTAATTGATCTGATTGTAGTGGATGTCTTTGTAAATACTTTAGTTGTTTTGTTGAATATTATAATAATACCTATTTTTAATTACTTGTATAAAATTGTTATGATATTTCTCTTATATGTTAAAACAATAAACCTTTTTTGAAAAAAAAAAAAGGAAATTCAGAAATCAGAATCTCTGAGAGTTAATTTGGTTTTGAAGAATACTTGTCAGGTATTTTGAGTCCTACTCACAGCTAACATATTTCTGAATTATATTTTCCAAAATGTTTACTGTTTCTTTTGGATTTCAATCTAATGTATGGGTAGATTATCCAGAAATTTTGTTTGTTAAATTTACTGAAATCCTGTGTGATCTGAAATGTGACTATTACCAGGAAGTTAAACTAATCAAAGTAATCCTTTTCATGATATCTCATTGAAGATGTATATAAAATGTTATGAAAATTCTTTTTTTCTGGAAATTGAAAAGCAACTATGTATCAAATCAAAACATAACCTTAGCAACCTGACTGATAGCAAAGTTGGTGATCAGTCTTCATGCTGTCCTTAAGTTTAAAGGCACAATTTCCTCACATGAGAATTCAGGTGTTGCTATGGATGATAATCAATCACTGACTGCAGAATCACAACCTATTCACAAATCTTAAACCTGCTGGGTCCTTTTTCACAACAGTGGAGCATTAACACTGGTCGCCACATGAGCTTTATCTTCCTGCCGCAGAAGCCATCATCCAAACTTACCTGACACAGTCCTGTGCTGGTTTGTGATTTTAGACAGGGAAGGGGCCTAGTCATCTACAAATCCTCACAGACTGTAGAGAGGACAGTTCAGAGCTTCTCTGAAACAACCCTGTGTTGGTATGTGATTTATCATTTTAAAAAGGTGTGAGTGGATATGATTTAAAGGAAATCCAGCATTTCTGTGACTGGCACAAATGGTACAGTTGTTCAGATTTTTCGTGTACTTACTTTAATATTAAGTTGTATATTTTTGTGTGGTTTTTCCATAGCAGTTGACCTGACATTTCCTCGAATTCTGTGGTAAATGATTTTGGTTATTTTCTTTTAGAATTCTTTATGCCTTTGTAGCTGAAAATAGATTTCTTAAATGCATATGCCATTAATGATTTGCTAAAGCACAGGTATCTTGTACTGTGTATTAAATGCTCTCTCACACCACTCAGTACATATGACAATGCAGAGGTTGTCAGCATGCACACCTCACCTCCTACTCCATTCATACACATATCACACACACCTATCTATGCAGAGGTCATCACCAGAAACATACCTTAACAAGAGAGCCCTCACAAACACAAACACGCTACACATAATACTTCCTCTACAGAACACAATATACATAATAGCTCATGTACCCATGTCTCATCTGTCAAGCCTTTAAGGCAAAACACAAAACCAATATATATTAGTCATAGGTGATTCCTTCGTGAGACACACAGCTGTCCCTCTCACTAAGCTGGATAAGGAAAAATGCCATGGTCAGCTGTCTGTCAGGGGCTAGGATCTGTCATATCACACATGCACTCCAGTATCTCAACAACAGGTACTGTTACGACTCCGTCATAGTCCATGTTACTGTGAACAACTTGAGACGTACCTCTCTGGACTATATGAAGAGAGACATGACTGAGCTCTCTGATTATGTGTCTCAGGCTGGTATGTTCCTAGCGTTAAGCAGCATTTTATCTTCACCTACGTTGATGCCTCACTACAAACAGAAAATGATTGACTTCAATAATTGGCTTAGTTTCTGGTGTCATTCTAAGGGGAACCAGCATCTGTCAGCCTGGGATGACAAGATTGGCAGACCTCAATGCTTTGTCAGAGATGGTCTTCATTTGTCACCCCTGTGATTTCAGCTACTGGCTAAGGCTCTTGCCATCCCCATAGTGTCTTTTTTAGGCAATGTCTCAAGGACAAAATTCCTGACAAAAAACAGTCTCAAAGTTATGCTGCTAAACGATAGGAGTCTTAACAAGAAACTGCACTCACTGGAAGCAGTCCTCACCTTGGAAGACACAGACATCTGTGCAGTCACGAAGACCTGGTTCAAGGCTGTGGAGAGCACCTCAGCTGTACCAGGTTACACCTCTTTCCACACATTCAGACCACAAATTGAACCTTTGAAAACTAAAGGAGGCAGTGTATCAATATTCATTAAAGACAAATACACATCCAGATTAATTAAAAAGTATAATTGTCTGGCGATACTTCAGGCGCAATTAACTGTTGGTAGGAGACCTTTTCAAGTCGCTGCCAGCTGCAGGACCCCCTTCATGAATCAGGACACCCATTCTGCCTATTTGGATCTATTTGAGTCTATCAAGATATATCCAAACATCATAGTTTTGGGCAACTTTAACTATCCATCCATTGACTGGGTAAATTACTTGTGCTCAAATTCACTTGCCCAAAGGTTCTTTGACTTTATTAAGTTCAATGCTCTGGACCAGCTGGTTGACACCACCACAATGGGTGCTAACATCCTAGATTTGGTGCTTACCAATATGGGAGAACCACTGTAGCACCCCCACTGTGAGGTCTTCCCTTGTGAGATCTGACCACAAATTGGTCTCATTCAAAGTAACTATCACACCTGACCCCCCCCCCCCTTAGCAGCAACTAAATGAAAAATACTCCTCCAAAGCAAATTGTAACCTCTTACAATGAGGTATAAATAAATTCACTGCACCCCCCAAGATGGAATTGGCAACTATGCCAAGTTCTACACCAATGCTTTATACAAACACCTGTATAACTGCATTGATTTGGCCATACCTGATAGGACCAAAACAAGCTCCTCAAGGAAGGGCAAACCTGCCTGCTGGACAACTACCATTAACAGGTTTTACAATAAGAGGAACAAATTGCTGTTTGAGAGTAAGAGGGAGTAAGCCCTAAACTGGAAACATTCACTCCTCAGTGTAAACAAGCAAATAAGACTTCTTGTGAAGTCCTCTATTGAAAACTATAAATCCATATTAGTTTCTTCAACTAAAGACAACCATAAGGTGTTCTTTAGTTATATTCGTAACCTAAAAGGAAAGGCCCAGATTTGTGCCGAACTGGTAGTTAGTGATACTCCATAAACTGAGTGTCTGGATATAGCTAACCTGTTGGTCAAAAGGTTCTGTGAAATCTTGACTTCCCTGTCCCTGTCACATGTACTCCATGACATCCCCATCACCTGTCCCCTACCTTGTATCTCTAAAGAGCAGGCTGTAAATGCCCTCTGTAAGGGCAAAACACAGCATCTATGGGACCTTATAACATCCCTGGTTTCATCCTACATGGGCTCCAACAAGAATTATCAACACCATTGGGTACTCTTTTCAATCATAGTCAAAGCACTGGCTTCATCCCAGTTGAATGGATACTGGCTACCATCATTCTCTTGCACAAAGGTATGCTTCCACTGACCCCAGGAACTACAGAGCTATGAGCCTGACTAGCCTTATCTGCAAGGGCATGGAATATATCATCATTGACCTTATCAACAAAGTTATAAGTAATCTCCAAACACTTGACCCTACTTAGTTTGGATTTGTCAAAGGGAGGTCATACCTGTTAAACCTGGTGAACTTTTTGAGACAGTCATCAAGGCCCTGGATGAGGGAAAATCTGTGCAGACAGTCTGTCTAGACTTAGCCAAGGCTTTTTGCACTATCCCTCACTCATGCATCATTGACAAACTCACCTAGCTAGGTATCAACCCTTATATTGTTAGATGGGTCGCTAACTGACTCACTGATAGTACACATATAATCAAAATAGGGGAATCCACCTCCAACAGCAGACCTGTAACCAGTGGTGTTCCACAGGAAACTATTTCTCCAAAGTACAAGCGAAAACTAAAGGTCTGTGGCTGAAAAGTTTGCTGATGTCAACATTCTACAAGAGGGTCTTACAAAAACAAATGATTGGTGCCAAAGTCATGGTCTTAAACTCAATGCAAAAAGAAGTATTATCATCCCTTTCAGTAAAAGCAATGTTCCTGCTAACTACCACATCAATAGCAACACCCTAAGTATGCACTCAGTGGTTAGAGACCTGGTCACACAGGTTGACAGCAATCTTACATTTGATCACCATGTCTACACAGTGGTAAGAAGGGCATTCTATATTGCTCATCTCATAGGTAAGGGCATTGCCTCCAGAAAAAAAGAAGTTATAACCTCCCTATACTCTTCCCTCATCAGGTCAATAATTGAGTACAGTGCACCTTTTGGTATGTACCTTTCCAAGCACTTGCAGCAATTGGATAAACACAAAGAATCCTCACTAGGAAAATTCAAGGTCTTCAGCATCTGTCTTATGTGGATCATGTGAAATCACTGTCACTTTATTCTGTTTCATACAGACTACTCAGAGGCAATCTCTGCCTTGCATATAAGGCAATCTCTGACCCTGCTTAACTGGAAATGCTGCATATCCGGAAGTCAAATGGTACATGGGTTACTCACTCTAAAGATTTTATCCTGCTATAGAACCTGCTGGAGGGACAGACTTGTCTCTGAGAGGTTACCACACCTTTGGAACAGACTGCCACTTCATGCCAAACAGAGCACCTCATTGATCCTCTTCAAAAGCAATTTGGATGATTGGATAAGTAGCCATATATTCACATTGGGAGTTCCAGATGGACACAGGCATTAGTTACTGATCATGGAAATAAGGGTAGAACTTGGCTAGGCTTGTAAAGGCCCTTGGGCCATTACCCTACTAACTTCCTATGTATATTTAAAGGTAGCTGCTAATAACATTTCTGACCAGTGTTTCTCATGTCAAAAGTTGGATGACTTGCTTACAATTATTAGTAGTAAATCTACACTTACTGATCATGATTGCACTTATGCAATTGGTATAGCTTGGAAGACTACATTACATATATTAATGCCTGAACTGATGAAATAAATAAAATTAAGCACAGCTGAAATAGAACAGTTAGGAAACAAAGTATATATTGCCACTAAAGTTCACTCAACCCTTATTAAACACGATGCTTGACAACTTTGGAATTTAGGATACAATTATTTGGAAATTTGAGGATTCAGAGCATGAAGAAGAATATAAAAAATGAAAGAATGGAAGATGCTGACAACAAACAAAAGGAAAGAAAGTGGTTCATATAAGGAAGTGTCCTCCCTTGTTTTTAGGTCCTTAATAGGATCAAAACTATGTCTGATAGTCTCACTTTGACATATCGACTCTGTGGAGGTCCTGTAGGTTGTGTAGAAAATTATCTGTTTCTCTGGATACATGAACAATCTGCATACCCTATGACTTCCATTACATTATGCTTAGTTATTTGCAGGGGTGCGTGCTGCTGAAGCAGTACGTTTACCTGGGTGGGGTGGTGAAATAAATCATTGTAAAGTTCTTGTGACTGTGTGTGCTTATAGACAGTGAGATTCAGAAAACAAACCTTTTGGTAATCGTGATGAGTAGCAAATTTCAAAATGCCAGTCGATTGTGCTAAGAAATTCATAAGAGCTTTCATCGAACCTTCCAATACAATAAAGACATTATCAACAAATCACAGGAACTACAAGAACTCTGAGCTATATAGACTGTTTCATTCTCGCAATTAACTAAAGCTGTATTAGCTAGGATAGGAGCCATAGCTGGTCCCATTGCAAATCCACATTTCTGTTGCACAGTAGACCTAAAAGCAAGGGAGTACACTTCCTTATATGAACCACAAATATGTTTTTTACATGATTTTAATAGTCCCTGCACTTACCAAAGGAAAGAAAAACTAAAAAAAAGAAGTATGGCCTTACCTTTTAGTAAAGATGGCCATGAGATTAAAAGGATAATTTGTTACAACTGGTCCATTTTGTCTACTAATTGACTAGTGAGCAAGATTCTGGATCCTGGCCCTTCTTTTGTTCACAAAAAAGGTAGGAACATTAGGTCTTATTTAGAATGTACATTCAACAAAGACAGTAAGGAGAGGTTTGGTACCTTTAAATGTGGCCCCCCCTTCTGTACCTTTTGTGAGTTCATGAGCTGTAGAGATTTTTTCATCTACCCTGGTCCAAGTAAGAAACGCAACAGTAATCTGGCTGAGAACTGTAACAGTGAAAAGCTTGTTTACAGAGCTCAGTGCTCCAAGTGTCAAGTGTTTTTTTTTTCTTTTTTTACATAGGAACGAGTATTTATAAGTATTTCTCTGAGGTTCTTGACCAGGGAAATGCAAGGTCTCAAACACCTATCCTATACATACAGGCTAAAAGCCCTGTCTCTCTACTTAGTCTCATACAGATTGCTCAGAGATGACCTGTGCCTGGCATAAACAGTTGTCTCAGATCCAGCCTTGATGGAATTGCTGCATAGCCATAAGGCAACCTCCACTCATGCAACCCACATGCAAGGCCTTAACCTGGTCCATGACATTAATAGAACTTGTTGGCGGGATAGATTTCTGTCCGACTACCCCGGCTGTGGAATAGACTTCATCTCCATGTCAAGCAGAGTACCTCACTAGACCTCTCTAAAAGGAACCTGGACGACTGGATCAAAAACAGTAAATATACCACTGGGATCCCACCTGTGTCCCTGCTGGACAGGCAAAACAGGTGCTGACTTTGTGAGAACATGGGTGAAATTCTTAGCTAGGCTTACAAGGGCCTCTGGACCAATACCCTAGTATCATCTTATGAACCTATGAACCTATAAAATGAGGACATCCCAACACACATTTCTAATTAGAAAAGGACTAAGCAAAAAGCTTCTTGCAAAGCACAGCACTGAGTCACTAGGGCATTCTTTTTTCACTTTCCACATTTTGGACATGATCACGATGGGTCCACTCAAGGGAAAATGTAATGCCATTCGTGTAAAGTAGAAGCAGGGATGGAAAATTCACCTGAATGCCTACAGCCTACCTGGACTCATTTCTGCTTATTCCATTAAGTGTATTCTTTAGCTTTAGGAAACTGGACCGCCAATTGTTTTATTAATGGTTTTGACTTGACACGTTTGCTCCTTTCTTCACTTTTCCTGGACATTTTTTAAGCCTGTGTTTTTGATGGTTTCTGCTTATTTTATGTTCTGCTACAGTTCGCACATATGTATAGTCACTTGCATTTTTTCCACACATTTTATTGTTTTTTTTCTATTTTAGTGTATGATTGTTTTTATAGTTGCTTAGTTTTAACAGTTATCTAATGAAGCTCTATGGATGAAAGCGCTTTTATTTTTTGTTTTTAATGCACTTATTGTTACAGTTTTTATTCTGATTGTATTTGTATCTGTGAGAGTTCTTTATTTTGCATCTCGTCCAAGGTTACTATAGAGGGTGCTGTTTTCCTGAGTCTTGTGCCTATTGTCACAAACAAACAAACACACACACACATACACACTCTTCTTCACTTCATCTGTCTGATATTTTTCTTTTGTTTCTTCACAATTCTTTTCCTGGGTATGAGGCAGATTTATCAGAGCCATTGATGATCTCTGTCATTTAAGTTTTTACCTTGGAAAATACTATTTTTGATGGCCATACATCATTTCTGCTCACAGGATATTGGTGCTTCAGACCCTAATTTGTACAACTATAACTGGTCTATTACTATGACTGGATGTACTTCAGCACTAACGCTATTTGTAACAAATTGGTGCAATGATCGTCCTTACTGAAAACCTTTCCTAGGTACATAGGTTAGTATGCATTCATCCCTGATGAGGCATTTTAGGCCTAGCTGTGTTTCCTGTTTGTCACCCAACTGTGTTATCCCATAAGGGGGTTTACTATCCCTACCATAACAATACTTAAATACTTTCCATTCGCAGCATATTATCTTGTTTGGGTCTTGCCTTCAGTGTTTTAGGGGACCTTACTATAAGGTATGGCATTAAAGCATTGCCTCTGCCCATTAGGGGGATAAGGGACAGTCCTGGGGTAAATTTCCTATTTCCCATCCAGTTGTCCAATCTTTGGCTAAACAGGATCATGTAAGGACTTTGTTTTAGGTTTATGGGGAGTCTGTTCCAAAGTGGTGGTATCTTCTGGGATATATACCTGTCACTCCAGAACATTCTCTTTAGGTTGCATAAGAGGTCTCACCTCTGAATTTTCTTTACAGGGCCATATTTTTGTAGTCTACATACACATTTCTGGTACATTTTATTTCTTAAGCAGTCCATGAAATAAGGAAAACAGAGCAGCTAAATTTCACTTTCAGTCCACTGAGATGGATGACTTTTGCTATGTATACCTCCATGAGTGGTCATACTACTCATTGAAGGATGTGGCTGTCAAAGGGCATTCAGTCAGTAGAGTGTCTGCTTTCACTTGTCAACTGGAGAATGATTTCAATGCAAACACTTGTCCAATGATGACTTCATTACTGGTAAATTTCTTTATTTATCACTATCGCTTTGGCCATTACTCCAGAAGTTGAGGGACATTTATCATGTTGGTGTTGCGTGATAGTCTCATCAAAGTTCAACTTTTCATCTTTCTATCAACTCTGGCTTTACGTGAAATTTAATTATTCTGTTTGGGATTTTTCTGATAGTTCTCCCAGTGCAGCCACTTCTGTCTGTCAGGTATAACAGAAGTGTACTCACCTTCTTGGTTCATTTTGTGCTTATTATCCTTCCAAGTCCAATGTGCTGCAATTCAATTTTTCTAGTAAGTATTGTTAGATGCCCCCGTATCTTGTATAAGGTTTTGTTGATATTTCCTGTTCATAGGTTTTTACTAATCTTATAACCAAAGATACTATTAAAAATTTCAACCACATCACCGAGTACTGCTGGGACATTACACAGTTTGGTGTCATTCTATGCATGGATGTGGTCAATGAGAAGCATAAAGGCTAGGCATGCTCTTTTTATCTTATGAACATGAGAACAACACTACGCAAATGGTCACAATGACCATAAGAGGCCTAACCATAAACACCTTTAAGTAGACACACTTTACGTTCTTCCCATCCTTTATGGGTACTTAATAGTGCTTATTTCCCAAATCAAGTAAAGCCATATATGATAGCCAATGTCCTTTCCATGCAGAGTAAAGCCTGCACTACATCCGCCGAGTAATTCCCGTTCTGATCCTGTCCTTTCTTCCCATGAGAGCACCTAGTCCTTCCTGCCTGAGGACGTTGTAGTCCGATCCCCTTCCAGTCTATGCAGTTGTAACTGCATAGACTGCTGGGAAAATTTGGAGTTGAATGTTGTATTCATACTCCGGACTGCTGGTGGAGACAGTCTGTATTCTATGCGCATGCTCCAGAATGGTTCACCAGCAGTCCGAATGCTGCAATTGCACATAAGCGATGTTCTGGGACTTGCTTTTTTATTTCTTTTTCTTTTTTGTTTTATTTCACAGTTTTACATCTGGGGTCTGCACAGCTAGGAGGGCTGCAGTCCTGCAGTCCAATAGCATGAGCCTCCCCTGCTCAACAATAGTTAAGCAACTGGACTTTTTCCTACTGGGAGATCCTTGATTAACAACGGGTACACTGATTGGAGGGTCTAATCAGTGTGCACATTTTGTAACACTAATGACATTTTATTCAAAATTAAATATAAAAAAAATAGTGCACAACATCATTTAATGTCCCTTTGACTATCATTTGGCAAGCAGAAACTCCTAGAATGTTATATGGTCAATCTCATCTTGTCAAGATTGCGAGTTCTGGAAACTTCTTGTATATGTCAGTTTTAATGCTAGATCACAATTGTGTTAGCTATTTATTCACCTTTACTAGGTTTCTCTCTTCCCAACTTTCTGTGACTCTATAGAGTTATTACATTCATGGGTGTGCAGGGAAGGAAAACATCTGACCTCGGGAAATTGAAGGGGTATGGATTCCATCTGAAAAACAAATATCTGCTTTATTTCATATGTCACTGACCATTTTAGTGTGTGTGCATTTCAATTTGCTTCTCTCATTTAATTCACTATCTTGTAGTTTCAGTTCTACATGTCATATTTTATATATTTATTTATGTTTCTTAATCAACGTGCTAGACTTATCCCAGATGCATTAATTGCAGCCACAGCACACGATTCAGAGGAAAAGAACAGTAAACAGTTACACTGTCGACATAGCAAGAGTGGTGTAGAAGTAATTTCAAAGGATTTACTAAAGTTAGAGAAGACAGTTATTAATACACCCAGGTGTTTCCTCCCACTGTCCATGTTAGATAGAGAGAGAGAGAGAGGGGCACAGACAGAGAAAGACAGAGAAGAAAAAAATGTGCAAGTAGACTGTCACTGCATGTATATGTGCATAACATATGTAAATATGTCAAGATAATCACAGAATAAGGGGAATAGAATATACAAAAGTAATATTGGTAATATAATAGTAGGAATAGAACTGAGCTCCAATGTTTATTTTGTATACTATACTGGAGTCTGGAATATAGTAACATCTAAGAATAGATGAAGACTAGTGCAGTCTGCAGGTAAAGCAACAGACAGAAAAGATAATTACCTGACTATTTAGAGCAGGAGCACATGGCTGTCATGTTACAGGTATTTTGTCAATTTTCCACAGAAAGCATTTTATTTTAAATTAGATGATCGTGCCAATCATGAGCAAAGTTTCAGAGCCTGACACAACATAGGCTCCTTATTGATGGAAACTTAAATACCCATAAACGATAAAAGAATATACGTATTTTGGGTTAAACTCTCAGAAGTTTTTTCTCCATGTGAGCATAAATATACAGCGCAATTTATTGAGGTTCTGAAGACTATACCCACAAAAGCCTCATGAGCAGCTGAAGAAGGTACAGGTTTAATGAAATTAGAGCCTCATGCATTTAACATGTTGCACAGTCTGCTCACTGTTGATAGTAAACTAAGCATACCTAGTTAAAATACCTTGACACAGAGAGCAGTCTACAGCAACAAAAACACACCAGAGGTAAAAACTGATCCAAGCCAGCCAAAAACACGCTTAAGGTAGCCACTATAATATGGCAATCCTAGTAAATAATGATACCATTATGCATGAAACAGACACCTGGACTTTGCATGGAGTCTACAATGCATTATGCCTGCTTGAGACTGAAACTAGGGACCTCTCCCTCCTCCTCTTAAAAGACTAAGTGTAATTGTGACATGGATGTTGCTCACATTTGATTGGACAGTATAAGATGGTCTTCCTTCTTTGGCATGCAATATTATATGGTGGGATTATTTAACACTAAAGCAAGCACTGTGGAAACACATCTGCTCAGTGAAAACATCCCATCACCTCCCAGGGCAGCTGCATATCAAGAAGGGAAGAGTTTCTGTCCGCTTAGGTGAAGGTGACTTTGATAACTTCCAGAAATCTGAGCAGCTATATGAGGGGTATTAGAAAATTTCTTTGATTATAGGATAAGTAAAACTAAGATTCAAAATATGGATATTGAATTAGAGGGCTGGCCTGTCTTTATTGTTAGAAATCAGATGTGACAGGGAGGGGTGTCACAATACACTTGTAAAATAATACCTATAAACCAAGAAGTTGAGAAAACAATTCAAGGCTACAAAATGCCCCTTGAGTTATTTAAATCAGTGGTACTAAATATAATATTATAAAAATCTACACAGTGTATGCCTTCTACAGAGAATAAGGGGTTCCTAACTATACTCTACTGTAATCTAATTCTAACTCCAATATGGAACCAGCATATGCAGCCACCTGTGCTGGGTGGGTCTTCATGCTCATTTAGATAAATGCATTCTTAGGGTTGTCCCCACCAGGACCAAATAGAACAGCAGCAAATTCAGCAATAATTGTCCCTGGTGATCAGTATATATAAATACATTTTACTACAGAAGGAAGAAACTGCTTATACTACCCGTATACCCGTGTAAAGCTAGAATCTCTCGTACAATGAGAAAGCAAATTTCTCACCAATAAATTGAAGGCAACTATTAAGACCAATGAAGCCTCTTATGAACATAGGCTTGCTGAGACTAAAATAATTCTAAGTCATTCATCACCTAACTTAGAAAACTAAGGAATACTTTGCATCACTATTGAGAACTTATGTTATGGCAACTCCTAGTCAAATACTAAAAACATTGTCAACATATTGGCTAATACATTTGTTGCAAATTTCTGCCCTGAAACTATCAGCCCATCCCAAACCTATTACAGTCACCCTCTACCTACAGTCTCCAAGGACCATACTCTTAAATGCTCTCCAATATCAAAAATACTTTTCCAATGGGTCCAGACAACAATCCAAGCTGTCTTACAAATTGTCATGCAGACCCTTGCTGATTTTCTCCTTTATTTGGTTAGCCTGTGCCTTGCCACAGGCTACGTTCCTGATCTTTGGCACACTGCAGTGTTGATGCCTTTTATAATGGTGGGTGCACTACTGACCAAAGCAGCTATGGACCCATTAGTCTTACTAGTCTTGTCTGCAAAGCCATAGAATGCATCATCACTTAACTCATTTTCCAGGACATTAAGAATTTAATCAGGATTGACCTACAATAATTCAGATTTGCTAAGGGCAGGTCATGCCTTCTCAGTGTAGCAAACTTCTTTAAAAAAGTCATGTAGGGCATGGACAGTGGTCACACTGTTCACTTTGCCTATCTGGTTCTAGCAAAAGCATTTGATATCATACCACACGATTGTAAACAAGCTGATAACTGTAAACATAGATCCATATGTGGTAAGATGGACAGCAAACTGGCCCAAGGGCAAAATGTATGTTGTCAGAGTTGGTGATGCCTCCTGAGTTAAGGAAAAGGTGTTTAGTGGTATTCCTCAGGGATCAGTACTTGACTCATTCATTTTTGGCATGTATTTATCTGATCACAACACTGACAAAGATTCCTGGCTATGTCTGGTAATGACTACAAGATGGTTATAGTTATCAAATCAACAAATTATACAAATTCTCTTTAAGTGGCACTATTATACATTAATATACAATGAACTAAGAAAGAGAATAAAGTAAACTCTAAGAAATGCAGTATCATTTTGTCCAAAATAAAAATTATTTCCACCTACTGTATCCAGTGGCAACCAACAATCCAATAAGTATGTCATCAGAGACCTGGAAACCTGGGAAGATATCTTCCTTTCCTTTGATCACCATTTAGTGACCATATTCATGAAATCCCTCTATATGCCACAGTTAATGGCCAACATCATCTCTTCCCAAAGCAAGTAAGTTGTTGTTTCCCTGTATTCTGCTTTGATAAACCAATTAAAGAAAACAGCAACCCCCTTTGTATTTATATCACTAGATATATCAAAAAACTTGAAAGACCACCCATTTCCAACAAAAAAGAATCACAGACCTAAAAATTCTTAGCTACCTGGAAAGCCTGGAGTAAATCTACCTGTACTCAATGTCATATATAATCCTTAGGGGGACCTATGCCTTGATTTCTAATCCCTCATATATTCCATTGCCCAAGATCTCCTATTTCTTGATGTGTCAGACAGTACAATCAAGACTATAACGAGAGATCTGAATCTTCAACAGGGACTAAATAAAACTAAATGGAGAGAAGGGTTCATCGTCTAAACCTGCCCTTGCATGTCAAGCAGTGCAATTCCCTCTCTGTCTTGAAACATAGCTTAGACAACTGGATTGGTGTCCTAAAATGCTCTCAGGGACTTACAGGCCTTATCTTCTTGAAAATGTTGGCAAAGCCTGAAGGTGGTTATTGGTGATTAAATCGGTCTAATCGCCTTGTATTTCCTATGATTCTCACATATAAAAATAGAAGCATCTACAATCCTTGTGGGAGATGTTAACTCCTCAGATATTGAATGGGTAAAGAACTCCTTGCCAAATAAATAGGGCCACATATTAACTGAACATGCTTACCAAAACAATTTGGGGCAGACAGCACAAAGTATAACAAGAAATGTTAATATTTTAGATATCATGGTGATAAACCTAATGCCTTTCTGCTGCACATCTTTGTTTATATCCTTGTAATCACAGATCTAGATAGCTTCATCTTTAGCATCAGTGTACCACTCTTCATAAAGCTAACTGGCTACCTATTACAGCCCACACGGCCATTTTCCTCTCCACCTTTAGTTTAAGACTTCATAAAACAATTGCCCCTCACTTGCCAGAAACAGAATGATAAGCTAAGTTCTTTTTACAGGGGGTATCAATGGTGGGAAGCCTGTAATCTTACTAAGTTTATAAAATCCTTTTCCTAGTGGTTGCTCTGATGACAGGTAAGAGGAGGTGGGAAATTTTCCCTGACCAGAAGAGCAGATATCAAAAATCAGTCCTAGTTTGTTGTATGAGGTATTGAAATACTAATCCGGTTTAGCCATATGTTAAGGTACCTAAACTGATAGTAATTCTGAGGGCATTTAAATCATGATAAAAAAAAAAGCAGCTGTAGACGAGTTTTGGCAATATTTTGGTTGTTCTACTAAGTATGTATTTCATTTTTGAGGCATTCTAGATGACTTTTCTTGGAATGAACCAGTCTACCAGAGATTGCCATCTTATAGCTGGGACTTTGTCTAACTGTGATTTTGCTGAGGAGGAAATGGCCATTTCATCTAAATACATTAGAATGGGAGATGAAGGAGGTCATTTGGAAATGTATTGATGCAGAGAGATAGGACAGGAATGAGCTCTATGGAATCAATTTGAGAAGGGATGTGGCAATGGAGGTCACAGTACCTATTTCCACAACAGATTTTATGTTTTCTAAGAAGAGTAGTACTCAAGATGATCTGAGCATTATTCTGTTGACCAGTAAATGAGTAATACATGGCTTGATGGTAAAATTGGTAAGATCTATAAACACTGCACTAGTTGCTTAACCTTTGTTTCAACTAGTTAGAATGTCATGAGTTAGTGTTCAGAGTGTAGTCATAGTACATTCTCCAGTACACAAACAATATAATAGGTTCCTGGATGAATCTTATATATGCATATACACACACCCACCTATGTATGTGTATATTTAGTTATACATGTATGTATATGTATATTTATATTTATATGTATATGTATGAAGTTTGGCAACTGATTTTATTATAGCTTTTCTAGAATTTTATCTTGGGTATTTCAGGCAAGTGTTTTTTTTTACAGATGTTGGGGAAAAAACTATTGCCAAGTGAGAGATTGGAAATATGATTAAAACAGATAGTGATGTAATCACTGCATGCTCTTAGAGATCATGGTTATAACTTTTCAGCTCCTGTTTGGACAGCTATATGATCTTTTCTAAGAAGTCTTTTATTTCTTTTGTTTTGAAGTACAGTAATGGAATGAAGTTTAGGGCAGGGGCACGTGTATGTTGTGAAGGAATGGTAAATGGTTAAATTCATATAGGAATTATGTTAGTACATCCCTAGGCAGGATGGAACTATTCTGATAGGATTGTGTATGAATAAGGGCTGGATTCATTAATTCCTACACTAAGTGTACACCATTCTGAGTGAATAGACAATATAAGCATAACTTCCACCTTCTTCCTCCTAAAGTACATTTGTGTAAAATCTTACCATAATGGTAGATGTTATTCCCTTCACTTTTGCAGTATTCATTACATTAGGGATTCCCTGCATAGGGAAGCTCAACATCTGGCCAGTATATCAGCCTTAGGTTGCTTTAAGGTACACAATATATCACACATATGTTCCTCGTAGGGCATAAAGGTGATGTCCGGACATACTATACTCAGAACTGAAAGCCCCAGTAGGAACACCAGTCCAAGGAAAACCAAGAGATAACCAGCACATCCAGAAGAGAAATGGACCAGGAGGAGGAGGGAGAGCATGAATACTGCAGCAATGAAGGGAAGACCATTTACCGTTATGGTAAGATTTTACACAACTGTACTATGTCTTTCCATATCACTTTCCATATCACTGTTGCAGTATTTGTTACATTAAGCAGAGTGCCAAAGCTCAGGAAGAAACTTGGGAGGAAGAAGGACCAGCAGAGCTCTCTATGAAGCCATGAAGTATGGCCCTAGCAAAACCAGCTCTAGCTCTGGAAATTCCATCCAACTTAAAGTCCAGGTAGCTGTCTCAATAACAGAGTTAGCATCCAAAGCCTTGAAAAAAGCACCAGAAGAAGCCATAGCTCTAGTAGAATGAACCTTTGCAGAATAAGGAAGGCTCTTGCCATGATGACAATAACCAAAAGAAATAGGTTTTGAAATCCAAGACAAAATAGTCTGCTTTGATACAGCTAATCTCAAGGACCTGGGATGAAAGGAAACAAAACGTTGATCAGATTTCCTAATAGACTTCATCTTATCCAAATAAAATCTGAGTTGTCTATGCACATTCAATGTGTGCAGCACCTTCTCAATAACAGATTGTGGAGAAAGGAAAAAGTGGGCAAATGAATACACTGATTAAGGGAAAACACATTCACCACCCTGGGCATAAAAGAAGGATTAGTACAAAGGGACACCCTGTCCTTATGAAAAACTAAAAAAGGAGGACAAGCCATAAGGGCTTGAAGCTCAGACACCCATTTGGCATAAGTAAGCCCTAACAAAAGAACAGTCTTCCAACAGCAGTGTTGCAATGAGCCCAAGTCAATTTCTCCAAAACAATATTAAGATCCCAGGGAGGAGGAACAGGCTTCCTGGGAGGCCTAATATGAAGGACAGATTTAAGGAATTGTTTAGCTTCAAACCTAGAAGCTAAAGGAGGAGGAGATAAGGGCAGACATGCAGAAACAGCTGATAAGTGGCCTTAATAGAAGAATACGTCAACCCAGCAATGGGCAATTCACACTGATAAAAGAGAACCAAAGGAAGATCCACAGAACGTGGATCCAGGTTACGAGAAAGACACCAATCAGAAAACCTCTTCCATTTGGATAAGTAGGATTTCCTTGAATTGGGTTTCCTGACCTCCTTTAGGACTCTAAACACATCCTCAGAAAAAAGGTGTCTACGTGGAATCAAAATCCTGTTACCCACAGTGTCAGTTGAAGAATGTACAGGTGGGTATGGATGAGAGATCCCTTCTCTTGTGTGAGTAGGTCCACCCCGTGAACTAACTTGTGATGACTGCCCTTGACTAAATGCAGAAGAAGAGGGAACCAGTGCTGTCTCAACCAAAAGAGAGTCACCAACAATATTTTGAGGGTGTCCTGTTCAATTTTGAATAGGACTTTTGGAATGATGAGAAAGGGAGGTAAACCATAAAGAAACATCCCCTTCCAAGAAAAAGAGGGGGAGTCCATCTTTCACACAAGAGGACCTGGGACTCTGTCAGAAAATAGAGGATACTGTCTGTTCAGAGGGGAGGTAAATAGATCTACTTGAGGAGTATCTCACTGCTGGACAATGTCCAGAAACACATCCCCATGAAGCATCAATCCATGAGACTGAGTTAAGGACTTGTTCAGAGTGTCTGCCACAATATTTTGACTTGAAGAAATGCAAACAGCCTGAAGAGTCACTTGATGCTGGACAGCAAGATCCTATACCAGTAGTGCTAACCAGAAAAGAAGATAAGATGTTGTTCCCCCATGTCTGTTTACATACCATATCACTGTGGCATTGTCTGTGAATACCTTGAGAGGTCCTGGGAGAAAAGAGGATGAAAAGGTGAAGAGCCAGCAGAAGAGCTCTCATCATTTAACAGTGATGTGCTTTTTCTGTTGAAGAGGTGACCACACCCCAAGGAGCCAAAAGCTGCCCCCTATCCCACATCTGAAATATCTGCAAACAGCTCCTGAGAGGGAAAAGGGGGACTGAAAGGGAGCCCTGGATTTAGAGACAACTGCTGAATCCACCAGTGAAGTTACTTCTTGAGATGTGCATGCTAAAGCCAAACTGACTTCAGGAACCACTGAAACTTCCTCATGTAGAGTTTGGCCAGAGGCAGCATAGGGATGGTGGGTTTCATGAATACCAGAGCTCTCAGAAACTACCTGGCTGAAATGGAGGCCAGAGTAACAAGTGTTTGAAAGAAGGTAATTAGTGATAAGGCCTTACAAGTGGGCATGGATCCCAGCATAGGCACCATCTGAATCCTGCAACCCTGAAAAACATGGTCCTGAGAAGGAGTCAGTAAATATTTTTTGAAGTTTATTGTGAACTCCAGGCTCTGAAGAAAAGAAATAGTAAAATGAAGATTTTCCAGCAGGGTCTGTGGAGAGGATGCCTGAGACAGGAGGTTGTCAACTAAGGAAGTACTTGGATCCCCTGAAGGCTGAAAAAAGCAATCAGAGGAGTGAGGCATTTGGTGAATATCTTTGGGACAGTAGAAATGCCAAAGGGCAAAGCAGAGAACTGAAAATGCCAATAAACAATAAAGATGGAGATAAGCATCTTTAAGACCCAGAGACACCATATAAGCCTGAGAAAGCAAAATATGGAACAAAGTCTGAAGGGACAACATTTAAAAAGTGGGCACCTTCAGAAAAGTGTTTAGAAGAGAGAAGTCTAAAATTGACCTCCAGGTCCCTTTTTCCTAGGTACTAGAAACATCCTGGAGTAACCCCCCATCCTTGTTTGGGACACAGGCACCTCTTGAATAGTATCCTGAGTCAAAAGGTCTCTTAGTACCTCTGGGAAAAAGGAGAGTTGTTCCAAGGAGGCTGAGGAATACCCATAGAAGGGGGAAGGGATTCCCACACTATGAAATACCTCCAGTGAATAATGGACAGAATCCAGGAATCCCAAATAATCTGTAGCCAAACATGAAGAGAGACAGGCGAACAGAAAGAAGAACATGGCTGGGAAGAATTGGATAGTCAGACAGCACCTGGTTTATCTGGAAAGGAAAACATCTGAGTCCTTGAAGTCTGAGTATCTGTAGCAGAAGGACCCTGTTAGCCACCTTTTTTGCCCTTAGGAGGAAGGTGAGATTGCCTGCAAACAAAGGCTGGCTTATGGGGGTAGTTTCTCTGAAATGTAGTAACGGAAGAAACAAACACATTAGAGTTTCTGTAAAGCCTTCCCTTTATCCTGAAGGGACTTAAACAAATCAGCAGCAGTTTCCCCAAACAAGTGTTTATTTCAAGAGGCACCCATCAACTTAGCCTAGATATTATCAGGAAATAGTTGAAGCCAAAGCCAAGAATACCTCCTCATCACTGACCCAAAAGCATCAGCCCTAGAAGATGCATCTGCTGCATCATAACTACACAGGGAATTAGCAGAAGCTTTACTCTCAGAGTCTGGAAGATGAGATATAATCTTACAAGCCTGAGATAGAAGAGCCAACACATACTTGGACATATGGGTCTGATAATTAACAGCCCTAAAGACAAGGTAGCCAAAGTATAAACCTTCTTACATAGCCATTCCAGGGTTCTGCTGTCTTTATCAGAGGGCAGTAACTTGTGTGAAGGAAGCAATTGAGAGGGCCTGTCGGAGGATACAGACACCACTGAGGGGTCATCAGCAGGACACGTACAAAAACATTACTGTCCTCAGGCACCCTATAAAACCTATCAGATTTCTTGGGAGCATGGGACCAAGAATCAGGAGCTTTAGAGGCACTGGAAAATGCATCCAACAAAGCTGCCGAAACAGTAGGAACAGCAGAACTGGAGCAGAAACACCCTGAAGAGGTTTCCATGCCACAAAAGTACTAAACAAACCCTGAGTAATGGCCTGGCACTCACTATGTGGATCCGTAAGGGCAAGAGAAACATGTCGTTTTTTGTTTTTTCTTTAATGGGATGTCTGCCTTATAAAACCTGGAAGGGTCTGACCCAGAACAGCACTCAATAATAGTAGTAGGGACTTTTCTTACTAAAATCTAAGGAACATCCTTAGGCCCCTCAAAAATTATAAATTGTGGTTTCCCTGAACATCTGAAACAGACATCTGCAAGGCCTACTCACATGCTTAAAACTGGATCCCTGCTGGCCTCCAGCCCAGTTGTGGCAGAGGAATCTGACAACAAAGCCGGGTGAACCTCAGGCATTCACTCACCTCAGGAAAACATCCGGCAGAGGCTGGTCAGCAGAAGATTCCAGCCTAGCCTTCTTGGCCCTCTTCTACCCTGATGTCTGTCCCTCGGGGTGGGAAGTTCCTTCCATAGTATCTATCAAGAGAAGTTTAAGTCACTGATTCTCCAGATACAGCGCCAAGAAAGAAAATCTACTAAGCAAAGTTTTTGGTACAAAAGCATGACAGATGAAACAGGACATATGGTCATGTAAGATGCTAAGGCAAAACAGACACTGTTTGTGGTGATCTTTATGGAGAATCTGTCTACCCTTTTTGGATGACATAAACCACACAAGCAACCAAAAGCCTAGTAAAAAAGGAATCCTGATGGGGCACTTATCTGCAACGGCTCTGAGAAAAGAGCAACAGAACGTAGGTGTTCAGACTGATGATCAATAGATGGCCTTTGGACTGGCAGCAAAGAAGTTCTAAGGATAGTATGTCCAGATGTCACCTTTATGCCCTATGCTGTACTTGGAGCCATGTGTGTGATATGCAGCATACCTTAAAGCAACCTAAGGCTTTGATATACTGGTCGGACTTCGGGAATCCCTAATGTAATGAATATTGCAACAGTGATATGGAAAGGCATGTTTAGCTTTACTACTGATTTTCTTACAACCTTAAATATTTAGAGGGATTTATAAAGGTTACCACAGTGTGTAGACTATGTCTACACTTAGTCTAATCTTTCTGCGTGACTATAAAGCACAAAAAAATGTGGTAAGGATGCTCTTGAATGCAGGTCATATACACTTAGTGTAGGCATTCATGAATCTGGCTGTCTAGATCTGCTAAGGAGTTGAATAACTTGAACCCTAAATTTTTTGGGCTGACTGAAAAGAGATGCTTTATGATTTCATAGATAATTGGCTTTTTCTCATCAGATGAACTTTTTTGTCCAGATTATATAAATTTGTGAATTTCTTCTTGTAGGTGTTTGTATCTGTACTTTTCCAACTAGGCTTCATGTCCTAGCTGTAGACGGATGTTTAGTTCTTTTTTGTACATAAATTATTCATAAGTATTTTGCCAGCTCAAATCAGAAAACTTTAGCCATTATTATTACTCCCTTGTTAAAGACCACAGCAGCTGCTTTGCTACCCTCTCTATTTAACTGGGTTCCATTACAATTATCTGTCTCAGGGAAAGGGAAACTCACTCTGTTCACCCTCACTAATGCTTGTCTTATTTTGCTCCCTTCCGCAATTCCCATGCACCCCTCCATCACTATATTTATCCTCGCCACTTCTCCAACCACTAATTTCCATTAACAAATCCTATCACTCCATTCTACCTCCAAAACTCAGTGCACCAATTCTACATTGAGACTCTTCTCAAATACACCGTTCCCATCTCATCTTCCATCCATCTCTATATCTCCTCCTCCCTGCTTTCCATACTGCTTTTTCACTTGCTCTATCAGTTTTTACTGTTTTAAGCTCTTTTTTATCCTCCTACTTAATTAGACACTCTAGAGTCTAAATTAAGCATATGTTCCCCTCTAAAGCTAATCTATTACTCATTACGTACATACAAATACTAACTCTAACAATCTTCTTACTGCTTGCTTATAACACTCCGCTCAGATATGTTGTTTACTCTCTTATTCATACTTCTTCATCTCATACATGTAGCCCAGCTTACATCCAACCAACACCCACTAGCCAACAGCCTCTTCAATAGATATCACAGCGCTCCTTCACTCCCAGTTAACATCCACTACAACTTCACTATAGCACCTGCCCTTAACAGATCAAATATTAATATTTTAAGAATAGGTGTACATACTGCAACTCCTCCCTGCATAAATTAAGCATTAAACCCAAGCTCAAATACAAGCAACTCGACTCCCAACACATTCTTTTTGCTGTATATATAATCTTGTGGTGATATTCAGCCTAATTCAGGTCCCATTCAAACAACTATTCTAAACAGAGGAAGTCAACTAAACTTCAAAATAAACTCTGCTCAAGAAACACTACTAACACAACACTCTAGCCTTCAGCTCTGTTTAAGTCACTTCAGAAGTATTCCTAACAAATTGCCAGAATAACATGACTGGATAGCTTATTACAATCTAGACAATAGTCATTTCTGCTGAATAGTTGCATACCTGATCTGTTTGGTTAGCTTTTGCATACCCTACATCAACTTTATTACAATCTGAGATAAGTACAAACTTGCAGTGTTATAAGATAGCACTGAATGTTATTTTTTCTGTTTATTGTTTCATTGAATATTGTGTTAAAAATAGTACTGCATTTATCTGCTTATTTGTTTACTGAAAATTGTGAGCTCTCTCTTTCTCTGTTTTCTCTCTGCAGTTAGTTTATTCTTCTCACTTCATTGTTATTTGGTGTGGAAGTCTTAGTCTAGAAGGATTATCTGTGCCTTAAAGTCTTAGTCCCTTATCTCTGAAATTATTTCTGCTGAATAGTTGCATACTTGAGCTGGTTGATTTGCTTTTACATACCCTTCATTAACTTTATTACAAGCTGAGATAAGTACCAACTTGCAGTGTTATAAGATAGTACTGAATTTTATTTTTTCTGTTTATTGTTTCATTGATTATTGTGTTACAAATAGTACTGCATTTATCTGCTTATTTATTTGTTTACTGAAAATTGTGAGCTCTCTCTCTGTTCTCTTCTCAATTCATTGTTATTCTGTGTAGAAGTCTTAGCCTAGAGGGATTCTGTGTGCCATAAATTCTTAGTCCCTTATCTCTGAAATTATTTCTGCTGAACAGTTGCATACTTGAGCTGTTTGGTTAGCTTTTGCATACCCTACATCAACTTTATTACAAGCTGAGATAAGTACAAACTTGCAGTGTTATAAGATAGTAATGAATTTTATTTTTTCTGTTTATTGTTTCATTGAATATTGTGTTAAAAATAGTACTGCATTTATTTGCTTATTTCTTTACTGAAAAATGTGATCTCTCTCTCTCTGTTCTCTGTCTACAGTTAGTTTATTCTTCTCACTTCATTGTTATTTGGTGTAGAAGTCTTAGCCTAGAGGGATTCTCTCTGACTTAAAGTCTTAATCCCTTATCTCTGAAATTATTTCTGCTGAATAGTTGCATACTTGAGCTGTTTGGTTAGCTTCTGCATACCCTACATCAACTTTATTACAAGCTGAGATAAGTAAAAACTTGCAGTGTTATAAGATAGTACTGAATTTTATTTTTTTCTGTTTATTGATTCATTGAATATTGTGTCAAAAATAGTACTGCATTTTTCTGCTTATTTATTTGTTTACTGAAAATTGTGAGCTCTCTCTCTCTCTGTTCTCTCTCTCTTTTTACAGTTAGTTTATTCTTCTCACTTCATTGTTATTTGGTTTTCTGTTTATTGTTTCAGAAGTCTTAGCCTAGAGTGATTCTCTGTGCCTTAAAGTCTTAGTCCCTTATCTCTGAAATTATTTCTGCTGAATAGTTGCATACTTGAGCTGTTTGGTTAGCTTTTGCATACCCTACATCAACTTTATTACAAGCTGAGATAAGTACAAACTTGCAGTGTTATAAGATAGTACTGCATTTTCTTTTTTCTTTTTATTGTTTCATTGAATATTGTGTTAAAAATAGTACTGCATTTATCTGCTTATTTATTTGTTTACTGAAAATTGTGAGCTCTCTCTCTCTCTCTCTCTCTGTTCTTTCTCTGTTTACAGTTAGTTTATTCTTCTCACTTCATTGTTATTCGGTGTAGAAGTCTTAGCCTAGAGGGATTCTCTGTGACTTAAAGTCTTAGTCCCTTATCTCTGAAATTATTTCTGCTGAATAGTTGCATACCTGAGCAGTTTGGTTAGCTTCCGCATACCCTTCATCAACTTTATTATAAGCTGAGATAAGTACAAACTTGCAGTGTTATAAGATAGTACTGCATTTTCTTTTTTCTTTTTATTGTTTCATTGAATAATGTGTTAAAATAGTACTGCATCTATCTGCTTATTTATTTGTTTACTGAAAATTGTGATCTCTCTCTCTGTTCTCTTCCCAATTCATTGTTATTCGGTGTAAAAGTCTTAGCCTAGAGGGAATCTCTGTACCTTAAAGTCTTAGTCCCTTATCCCTGAAAATATAACTGCTGAATAGTTGCATACTTGAGCTGTTTGGTTAGCTTTTCCATACCCTACATCAACTTTATTACAAGCTGAGATTAGTACAAACTTGCAGTGTTATAAGATAGTACTGAATTTTATTTTTTCTGTTTATTGTTTCATTGAATATTGCAAAAAATAGTACTGCATTTATTTGCTTATTTCTTTACTGAAAAATGTGAGCTCTCTCTCTGTTCTCTCTCTGTCTACAGTTAGTTTATTCTTCTCACTTCATTGTTATTTGGTGTAGAAGTCTTAGCCTAGAGGGATTCTCTGTGACTTAAAGTCTTAATCCCTTATCTCTGAAATTATTTCTGCTGAATAGTTGCATACTTGAGCTGTTTGGTTAGCTTCTGCATACCCTACATCAACTTTATTACAAGCTGAGATAAGTAAAAACTTGCAGTGTTATAAGATAGTACTGAATTGTTTTTATCTTTTTATTGTTTCATTGAATATTGTGTTAACATAGTACTGCATTTATCTGCTTATTTGTTTACTGAAAATTGTGAGCTCTCTCTCTGTTCTCTTCTCAAGTCATTGTTATTCGGTGTAAAAGTGTTAGCCTAGAGGGATTCTCTGTGCCTTAAAGTCTTAGTCCCTTATCTCTGAAATTATTTCTGCTGAATAGTTGCCTACTTGAGCTGTTTGGTTAGCTTTTGCATACCCTTCATCAACTTTATTACAAGCTGAGATAAGTACAAACTTGCAGTGTTATAAGATAGTACTGAATTTTCTTTTTTTCTTTTTATTGTTTCATTGAATATTGTGTTAAAAATAGTACTGCATTTATCTGCTTATATATTTGTTTACTGAAAATTGTGAGCTCTCTCTCTGTTCTCTTCTCAATTCATTGTTATTCGGTGAAGAAGTCTTAGCCTAGAGGGATTCTCTGTGCCTTAAAGTCTTAGTCTCTTATCCCTGAAAATATTTCTGCTGAATAGTTGCATACTTGAGCTGTTTGGTTAGCTTTTGCATACCCTACATCAACTTTATTACAAGCTGAGATAAGTACAAACTTGCAGTGTTATAAGATAGCACTGAATTTTATTTTTTCTGTTTAGTGTTTCATTGAATATTGTGTTAAAAACAGTACTGCATTTATCTGCTTATTTCTTTACTGAAAATTGTGAGCTCTCTCTCTGTTCTCTCTGTCTGCAGTTAGTTTATTCTTCTCACTTCATTGTTATTCAGTGAGGAAGTCTTAGCCTAGAGGGATTCTCTGTGCCTTAAAGTTATAGTCACTTATCTCTGAAATTATTTCTGCTGAATAGTTGCATACTTTAGCTCTTTGGTTAGCTTTTGCATACCCTACATCAACTTTATTACAATCTGAGATAAGTACAAACTTGCAGTGTTATAAGATAGTACTGAATTTTATTTTTTCTGTTTATTGTTTCATTGAATATTGTGTTAAAAATAGTACTGCATTTATCTGCTAATTTATTTGTTTACTGAAAATTGTGAGCTCTCTCTCTGTTCTCTTCTCAATTCATTGTTATTTGGTGTAGAAGTCTTAGCCTAGAGGGATTCTCTGTGCCTTAAAGTATTAGTCCCTTATCTCTGAAATTATTTCTGCTGAATAGTTGCATACTTGAGCTGTTTGGTTAGCTTTTGCATACCCTACATCAACTTTATTACAAGCTGAGATAAGTACAAACTTGCAGTGTTATAAGATAGTACTGAATTTTATTTTTTCTGTTTATTGTTTCATTGAATATTGTGTTAAAAATAGTACTGCATTTATCTGCTTATTTATTTGTTTACTGAAAATTGTGAGCTCTCTCTCTGTTCTCTCTCTGTCTGCAGTTAGTTTATTCTTCTCACTTCATTGTTATTTGGTGTAGAAGTCTTAGCCTAGAGGGATTCTCTGTGCCTTAAAGTCTTAGTCCCTTATCTCTGAAATTATTTCTGCTGAATAGTTGCATACTTGAGCTGTTTGGTTAGCTTTTGCATACCCTACATCAACTTTATTACAAGCTGAGATAAGTACAAACTTGCAGTGTTATAAGATAGTACTGAATTTTTTTTTCTGTTTATTGTTTCATTGAATATTGTGTACAAATAGTACTGCATTTATCTGCTTATTTATTTGTTTACTGAAAATTCTGAGCTCTCTCTCTCTCTTTTTACAGTTAGTTTATTCTTCTCACTTCATTGTTATTCGGTGTAGAAGTCTTAGCCTAGAGGGATTCTCTGTGCCTTAAAGTCTTAGTCCCTTATCTCTGAAATTATTTCTGCTGAATAGTTGCATACTTGAGCTGTTTGGTTAGCTTTTGCATACCCTACATCAACTTTATTACAAGCTGAGATAAGTACAAACTTGCAGTGTTATAAGATAGTACTGAATTTTATTTTTCTGTTTATTGTTTCATTGAATATTGTGTTAAAAATAGTACTGCATTTTTCTGCTTATTTATTTGTTTACTGAAAATTGTGAGCTCTCTCTTTCTCTGTTTTCTCTCTGCAGTTAGTTTATTCTTCTCACTTCATTGTTATTCGGTGTAGAAGTCTTAGCCTAGAGTGATTCTTTGTGACTTAAAGTCTTAGTCCCTTATCTCTGAAATTATTTTTGCTGAATAGTTGCATACTTGAGCTGTTTGGTTAGCTTCTGCATACCCTACATCAACTTTATTACAAGCTGAGATAAGTACAAACTTGCAGTGTTATAAGATAGTACTGAATTTTATTTTTTCTGTTTATTGTTTCATTGAATATTGTGTTAAAAATAGTACTGCATTTATCTGCTTATTTATTTGTTTACTGAAAATTGTGAGCTCTCTCTCTGTTCTCTCTCTGTCTACAGTTAGTTTATTCTTCTCACTTCATTGTTATTTGGTGTAGAAGTCTTAGCCTAGAGGGATTCTCTGTGACTTAAAGTCTTAGTCCCTTATCTCTGAAATTATTTCTGCTGAATAGTTGCATACTTGAGCTGTTTGGTTAGCTTTTGCATACCCTACATCAACTTTATTACAAGCTGAGATAAGTACAAACTTGCAGTGTTATAAGATAGTACTGAATTTTTTTTTTCTGTTTATTGTTTCATTGAATATTGTGTTAAAATAGTACTGCATTTATCTGCTTATTTGTTTACTGAAAATTGTGAGCTCTCTCTCTGTTCTCTTCACAAGTCATTGTTATTCGGTGTAAAAGTGTTAGCCTAGAGGGATTCTCTGTGCCTTAAAGTCTTAGTCCCTTATCTCTGAAATTATTTCTGCTGAATAGTTGCCTACTTGAGCTGTTTGGTTAGCTTTTGCATACCCTTCATCAACTTTATTACAAGCTGAGATAAGTACAAACTTGCAGTGTTATAAGATAGTACTGAATTTTCTCTTTTTCTTTTTATTGTTTCATTGAGTATTGTGTTAAAAATAGTACTGCATTTATCTGCTTATATATTTGTTTACTGAAAATTGTGAGCTCTCTCTCTCTGTTCTCTTCTCAATTCATTGTTATTCGGTGAAGAAGTCTTAGCCTAGAGGGATTCTCTGTGCCTTAAAGTCTTAGTCTCTTATCCCTGAAAATATTTCTGCTGAATAGTATCATACTTGAGCTGTTTGGTTAGCTTTTGCGTACCCTACATCAACTTTATTACAAGCTGAGATAAGTACAAACTTGCAGTGTTATAAGATAGCACTGAATTTTATTTTTTCTGTTTAGTGTTTCATTGAATATTGTGTTAAAAACAGTACTGCATTTATCTGCTTATTTCTTTACTGAAAATTGTGAGGTCTCTCTCTGTTCTTTCTCTGTCTGCAGTTAGTTTATTCTTCTCACTTCATTGTTATTCAGTGAGGAAGTCTTAGCCTAGAGGGATTCTCTGTGCCTTAAAGTTATAGTCACTTATCTCTGAAATTATTTCTGCTGAATAGTTGCATACTTTTGCTCTTTGGTTAGCTTTTGCATACCCTACATCACCTTTATTACAATCTGAGATAAGTACAAACTTGCAGTGTTATAAGATAGTACTGAGTTTTATTTTTACTTTTTATTGTTTCATTGAATATTGTGTTAAAAATAGTACTGCATTTATCTGCTAATTTATTTGTTTACTTAAAATTGTGAGCTCTCTCTCTCTGTTCTCTTCTCAATTCATTGTTATTTGGTGTAGAAGTCTTGGCCTAGAGGGATTCTTTGAGCCTTAAAGTATTAGCCCCTTATCTCTGAAATTATTTCTGCTGAATAGTTGCATACTTTAGCTCTTTGGTTAGCTTTTGCATACCCTACATCAACTTTATTACAATCTGAGATAAGTACAAACTTGCAGTGTTATAAGATAGTACTGAATTTTATTTTTTCTGTTTATTGTTTCATTGAATATTGCATTAAAAATAGTACTGCATTTATTTGCTTATTTATTTGTTTACTGAAAATTGTGAGCACTCTCTCTCTGTTCTCTCTCTGTCTACAGTTAGTTTATTCTTCTCACTTCATTGTTATTTGGTTTTCTGTTTATTGTTTCATTGAATATTGAGTTAAAAATAAGGATTCTCTGTGCCTTAAAGTCTTAGTCCCTTATCTCTGAAATTATTTCTGCTGAATAGTTGCATACTTGAGCTGTTTGGTTAGCTTTTGCATACCCTACATCAACTTTATTACAAGCTGAGATAAGTACAAACTTGCAGTGTTATGAGATAGTACTGAATTTTATTTTTTCTGTTTATTGTTTCATTGAATATTGTGTTAAAAATATTACTTTATTTATCTGCTTATTTATTTGTTTACTGAAAATTGTGATCTCTCTCTCTCTGTTTTTTCTCTGTCTGCAGTTAGTTTTCCCCACCCACCTTCCCTGTTCGTGTTATGGTATTAATCTTGGTGGCATTGGAATTGACTGCCCCTCCTATAAATTTGTGTTTGAGCACTCCTCCTGGACCCATCTCATTTGCTCACTCAAACGAGTACAGTGAGATCATATTTTGATTTCAGACACTCCTACCATTCCCATCTGTTCAGCCCTATCCAAGATCTATCCTAGTCTAGTCTTATTGTCTCATCCTGCCTAATACAGTGAGAATATTTGAGTAGGCATACCCACTTAGGCCCTCAACTTGTCTGATTGAAGACTGCTGGAACAGGGCTCAGGTCTGAGGTTTTTTACTAGTTAACTGGGTAATTTTTTCAAATCAGTTTGCTTATTTTCTATTGCTATATATAAAAAAAATTGCACTTTATCTGCTTTTACTGTATTTGTGTTTCTTCCTACTTTATTACCTAATTTTGCTTTTGCCTCTTCTTAAAAGTACTCAGTTGCGTTTATTCTGCTCTGTTTTTTACTGCTTGGTAGTAGCCTGATTAAATTGTAACTGTTATTCTAAGTCTTTCGGTTATTGCACTTGGGCTTCAGACTAGTTGTTTTACATTAAGAAGGTTTGTGGTCTGCAGTGTTGTGGCAGGACAGGTAGCTTGCATCCTTCTAAGTTGGGAATTGCTGATTGAAGGCTCAGTGTCTGATATTCTAAACGTGTATTTGTTCTGGTTTAAGAACTTTGGTTCCAGGCCAATTATTTTCCATTAAGAAGGTTTGTGGTCTGCACTCTTGTGGGAGGAGAGGACTGCGGTGGTGGTGCTGCAATAGCGTTGTCACATCACAGTAAGACGTTGCCCTGTTTGATTCTCAGCTAAAGTGACTTCTGTGTGGAGACATGCGTGAATGGGCTTACTTTCGTTGAAGTTTGTGCATCAGAGCTGGCAACTGGGTACATAAAAATCTATTGCCAATCATTAGCAGACCGGAGTTCCGCTGTGGCGACCCCTAACTGTGAAAAGCCGAAAGATACAACAACAACTCTTGTGGGAGGAGAGGCTACATTCTACCCTTCTTAGCTGGGAATTTCTGGTTAAAGGCTTATTGTGCCTGCTCATTTGAACTGTTTTTTCAGATATTGGTGTGCTTTCTCTGCTGTAGCATAGACTAGATTCAGGCCTGCTGAATCTAGCTTTGTTTGTATAACTTAAGCTCTAATCCAGGCCAACGTTTTTAGAGAAGGTTCCCCTACACCATAGTGGCAGGAGTGTGTGGTTAGAACTTGTCAAATTGAAGACTGCTGGAACAGGGCCCAATTTTGAGTTTTTTTTCACTGGTTAATTGGGTAATTTGTTCAAATCAATTTGCTTGTTTTCTATTGTTATATAAAAATGCACTTTATTCATCTGCTTTTACTGTAGTTGTGTTTCTTCCCACTTTATTACCTTATTTTGTTTGTGCTTCTTCTTAAAAGTACTCAATTGTATTATTTTGCAGCAGTTATTACTGTTTGGTAGAAGACTAATTAAATTGCAACTGTTATTCTAAGCCTTTTGGTTTAAGTACTTGGGCTGCAGACCAGTTTTTTTACATTAATAAGGTTTGTGGACTGCATTGTTCTGGCAGGACAGGTAGCTTACATCCTTTAAGTTGGAAATTGCTGATTGAAGGCTCACTGTCTATTATTCTAAAAGCACATTAGTTCTGGTTTAAGCACTTGGGCTTCAGGCCAGTTAATTTACATTAAGAAGGTTTGTAGTCTGCACTCTTGTGGGAGGAGAGGCTAGATTCTGCCCTTCTGAGCTGGGAATTTTTGGTTAAAGAATTATTGTGCCTGCTTATTTGATCTGTTCCTTATTGAAATTTGTGTGCCTTGTTTGCTGCAGCCCAGATGTTAGTAATTTATTGGCCATTTTGGGCCAATTTCTATCTCTTTCATTTCCATTCTATAAAAAAATGAATTTTTGCAGTTTTGCACACCGGGCAGTGCCGGTAAGCTAGGGTTAAACTATTCCCAGCTCCACGAAGTCTACTCTTCAATTTTCCCTTGGAAAAAGACAAACCTTCAACTTAAGCACTCAAACCATTAATTTCACAGCCCAGCACTTTCTCAAAACTCATAGCAAGCCCTAATTAACCCTAGCACTAGACCCCCTATATAGACGTATCCAACCTGCGGCCCATGGGCCGCATGCGGCCCTCAGAGCTCTTCCATGCGGTCCCCAACCTCTAACTGCAACATCGATATATGCATGCCCCAAAACATTTGTGTTTTTCACGCCCGTGACCTGTAACTCTGCTGGTGTGTGCATGCACCAAAGCACCAGTCTAGTTTTAATTTTTTTGTGCCAAAGAAGGATCTGTGTGTTCCCGCCATTATTTCATGCCAAAGAATCAGTGCATGTGTGTTCTCGCTGAAGATGGACTCGTGTATGGATTTGCTGTCATTGCCTTTGAAAGGGACAGCACTTACCTGTGTTAATAGGTAAGTACAGAGGGAGTGAATGAGTGAGTACATGCATGAAAGCAGAATGTTTGTGCATGTGAAAGAAGAGTGTGTGTGTGTGTGTGTGTGTGTGTGTGTGTGTGTGTGTGTGTGTGTGTGTGTGTGTGTGTGTGTGTGTGTGTGCTTGACAGAGAGACAGAGAGAGACACATGCACAAAGAGGCTAATGACGATCAATCTGCCAAATGAACACAAATAAGTTAGCTCACAAATATATCGTACATTAAAAGTACACTTTCATTAAATTGTGGCTTTCCTGACAGAGAGAGTGTTGTATTGAATATGAAATCATACCTCTCAACTGTATAGATTTTCGCTTAATCTTCCAATTAGTGTCTTTTGCTTAGGAAATAAAATTGGTCATCCAAGGTAATGCAGTTTCAGGGAGTAAGAATGAGATAGCAGCCTAGGGTTAATGGGTCAGTAGTGGAATGACTTTGTGGGAATGTAGCATATAAAGTTGAATTGTTTTTTTCTGACAAACAAAAAAGTAACCAGTACTGTTTTGTCATTGATGGGTTCTAAGCAGTGGCAGATTGCACATCAATAAGTACAGCTTTGGTGGATCATCAGTACTGGCAAATCAGGGGGGCACAATGTCATTTTTTAAATGTTGAGGGTTTTAGTGTGTATGTGTGTTACAGACTGTGGAATATGTTTCTTTGTTTCAAAACCTGATACTTGGGTACTAGGCATGCCAAAAGTAGATTTTTTTAAGACATAGCTTTTTGCCATTTGCATTGGATGGATACTTATATTTAATGGACAATGCTAGCAGTATGAGTGTGGTCCCGTAGGGATCTGGAGGATGCCAAGTCTACCATTGCTAATGTCTTGTAAAGTGACCTGGAAATGGATATTGGGATGTTAGTGAAAAAATACAGTAAGTGGGCTTAGAAATATAGTTTAATTAAGCAAAGTGCACTTGCAATTTGCGGGCCATAATTTAATTTATTTCAGGTAGGCCAGATCCTGGTAGATTGTATCCCATTAGACTTAATTAGGGAGAGCTATCATTCCTGGGAAATAAGCAGCCCTAGTTTCAGTGAAAGCTCTGTGGTTGTTTGCAGGTAGGAAGTTGCAGGATGTGGATACAATGTGTTTTATTTATTATTTTTAATGCATTTGTAATTTCAAAGCATGGTTTTCTTTATTGGAAAAGAAGGCAGGATTGAATGAGCCATATAATGCTTAACTGACAATGATGGGATATAAAGATTATAAGTGATGTATAATGTTTGCAGCTACACTTGTTTCAATGGTGTCTGTGATGCATAACTGTTTTTGGGTCTCTGTCCCACTTTTATTTTTTTCTTTCTCCAGATTTCTTGCTCTAAGGTTGAGAGGTAGGGTTGCATGATAAATCAAAAGGTTGTATTTACCTTGGAAGACTTTTCAGCATAAATACGAGAAACATAGCCTTTTTGATATCTTTGATTATTTCCAATATAAACTGCCATGTAACCTTGCAAATAACCTTCTTATTAAGCTACTTTAATTCTTTTGGAATTGACAAGTATGCTTCATTGGTTCAGACATAAGCATAGAATGCTAATGTGACAGCTCAGTAAACTGTCAGTCTGTGAATAACTTCTGCACAAATTAAAATGTCTGACTGTCAAATGGCTTTAGATTGGAGGGAAGTTATATGTTTACTCCAGTATGTAGTATGATCTTAGAGAGTTTATGGATTTCTTATTGATTTACTTTTTGCTGAGCAGTTGTTTGCTAATTTATTGATGGTCCTTTTAGTGGTGGGAAATTGGATGGATGAGTCCACCTCTAGTATAATTTTTTTTTCAGATATTTTTATTTTCAGACAATTTCTTTCAGTGAATGTGTGCCATGTGATTTACTAAGGTTGCATATTTTAGAAGTAGGGGCTCCTTTTGTGAGTGTGTGTGAGAGAGAGAGAGAGAGACTTAATATGTATACTGAATATATTTTTGTAAATGGAATTCTTAGTTAAATAGGCCCCTCTTCTTGGGCAAGTAGACTTGAGTAACCAATATTAGATTTTAGCCATCCAGCTAGGAAAGTTTAGTATGTGGATTTTTCATCCGGTATGATGAAGGCTATGCTACTTACTCAAGGAGTATATTTATGGCTATCCATTCAGTTGTCGTGTTGCTGAACTACATTTTTGATAATGAGAGGAGCTTTTTACAGAAACTGAAGTTTTTGTATCAAGAACCTGTCCATACAGAGTGGTTTGTTTATGTTGCAGTGAAGGCTGTGGTCTTTGCAGTGAGCATTTCAAGTATAACCAGTATTTCTGAGGTGGAGGAAGTTTCTTCAAGCAGGATCTTTCTTAGCCTGGAAAGCAAGCCAGTGATGAAATTTATAGGGGGCCAGTAAGAGACAGAGAAAAGCAAGAAGCTTTTTAGTCTGTTTGGATAACTAAGTGAACTTAGTCCTTTGACCATTTTTGTCAGAAATGGTTGTAGTCTTTCTTTTGGCAGGGTGTTTTTCTGAAGCACATGCCAAAAGGGGCTTTGCACTCAGTAATGGCTCTTATAAAGAATAGAGGGATGTTATGACCACTTTGTCCCTGAATGATACTCTTACTAATGAGGTGGGCCATGTAAAAAGCTTTCTGTACAACAGAGACAACATGGTGGTCAAAAGTCAGGTTTCTATCAACCTGAGTGCCCAAGCACTTCATGACTGATTGCGTGCTTACAACATTGTTATTAATGTGATAATTTGTGGGGACATCACTCTCCCCAAAGGGGATGATGATGTATTTTTGGCATTTAGCTGGAGACTATGTTTCTGGCACCAGTCATTTGTTTCGATGAGATCCTCTTGTAGCGTATTTAGAATTGTTTTATTAATTCAGTAATGTGAATTATTTACTTTATTGCAACTTTATTGGCTTATTTTTGTGGATTATAGTATTGTAGGACTGCTAATGTTGACATTTTATGTAGCTGGACTGATGGAGCGTTTTTCCCAGTGAGACATGCTAGTGCTGTAGTGAATATCTGTTTACTTGTAAAAAATATATATCTATATATATGTGTGTATATATATATGTATATATATATATATATATATATATATTAACTAAGATGTTAGAGTTAACTGTTAGATTAGAAAATTTGAATTAGAATTTTAAGGCAAATATTAGGCCTTTATTACATTTATTCATTGTTCAAATGCACCTACATTACAGCCAGGAGGTCGACTTTGGTCGCCAGTGGCAGTGACTGAGTTAACTATATGATATATTTTATATGCGGCCCCAAGACAATTTCTATTCACTCAATGCGGCCCCATCAAGCTAAAAGGTTGGACACCCTATACTGTCCAGAAGGACAAGGCTCTCTATTCGTCCCTACCAGCTAATCAGTAAAACAGCTCACTTTACCTATTCAGGCATGTCCAAAGAGCAGTTTCAGGTGTACACTCCAGTCCAACTGGTGAAACTGGGCATTTTGAGAAAATGTTACAACTGCCTCATGTACACAGACAACCCTCTCCTCCTACCACCAGACCCTAATATATGCTAGAGATGCAATTGTACAGCCAAATTGGAGGCAAAGCTCTCTCAACCCAAGACTGGAACTGCAGTCAAGAGGAGAAGGAAAATACTTGCAACACACCACCAGTCTCACATAGACCTACTAAGCCAACACCGGCAAATAACACACATAAATACATGAAAACATACTCGGAGACTCTAAATAAAAATCTGCAAAAGCAACAGAGACCTCCAAAGCAGACACGCAAGCAACCTCCACACCCCATCACAAACCATGAAACACATACTTCACATAATCAGTGTGCCTCTCAATCACAGCCCTTAAGGAAAAATAACATACCCAATACACTAGTAACAGGTGACTCTATAGTCAGGCACACTGATGTCCCACTAACTAGGCTGGACAAGGAGAAGGTTACAGTTAGCTGCCTGTCAGGCGCCAGTGGCAGTGACTGAGTTAACTATATGATATATTTTATATGCGGCCCCAAGACAATTTCTATTCACTCAATGCGGCCCCAGCAAGCTAAAAGGTTGGACACCCTATACTGTCCAGAAGGACAAGGCTCTCTATTCGTCCCTACCAGCTAATCAGTAAAACAGCTCACTTTACCTATTCAGGCATGTCCAAAGAGCAGTTTCAGGTGTACACTCCAGTCCAACTGGTGAAACTGGGCATTTTGAGAAAATGTTACAACTGCCTCATGTACACAGACAACCCTCTCCTCCTACCACCAGACCCTAATATATGCTAGAGATGCAATTGTACAGCCAAATTGGAGGCAAAGCTCTCTCAACCCAAGACTGGAACTGCAGTCAAGAGGAGAAGGAAAATACTTGCAACACACCACCAGTCTCACATAGACCTACTAAACCAACACCGGCAAATAACACACATAAATACATGAAAACATACTCGGAGACTCTAAATAAAAATCTGCAACAGAGACCTCCAAAGCAGACACGCAAGCAACCTCCACACCCCATCACAAACCATGAAACACATACTTCACATAATCAGTGTGCCTCTCAATCACAGCCCTTAAGGAAAAATAACATACCCAATACACTAGTAACAGGTGACTCTATAGTCAGGCACACTGATGTCCCACTAACTAGGCTGGACAAGGAGAAGGTTACAGTTAGCTGCCTGTCAGGCGCCAGGATCAGCCACATAACACAAGCACTCAGGTTGCTCCAGAACAAGTACAAATATGACTCTGTCATTGTCCATATTGGTGTGAATGACCTGAGATGTACCTCTCTGAACTACATGAAAAGAGACATGGAAGAGCTCTCTGATCACATAGCCCAGGCCGGTATGACCCTGACCCTGAGTAGCATCCTGCCCTCACCAAGAATGATGCCACAGTATGAAGAAAAAAATTATCAATTTCAACAACTGGCTAAGTTTCTGGTGTCATTCAAAGGGGATCCAGTATCTGTCCACCTGGGATGATATGCTCGATAAACCACGTTGCTTCTCAAGAGATGGCTTGCACCTGCCACCCATAGGCTTTTGAATACTGGCCAAGGCTTTTGCTGCCTCCATAGTGCTTTTTTTAGGCAAGGCTCAAAAGGCAAACCCACCACCATAAACAGGACAAGTAACCAAATCTGAGGGTAATGCTACTCAATGCCAGAAGTGTAAACCTCAAAATGCATGCACTTGAGGCACTCCGCAGTATGGAGAACATTGATATTTGTGCAGTAACAGAAACCTGGTTTAAGGCTCCCTAGAGCACCCCAGCACTACCAGGCTATAACTCATACCATACTTTTCAGCCACAGAACCCAGACCAAAGCACAAAAGGTGGGGGTGTATCCATATTCATCAAGGATACCCACACCTCCAGGTTAGTGACACAGCACAATGCCTCAGAGATCATCCATGTGCAACTAACAATGGGCAAAACTACAATTCAAATTGTAGCTTGCTACAGATCACCCACCATGACCCAGGACCCCCATTCCACATTTCTGGAGACACTGGAAAATATGAAGGTCCTACCAAATGCCCTAATATTGGGTGATTTCAATTACCCAAACATTAACTGGGAGAACTACTCAAGTACTAACTCCCTTGCCCAACGCTTCTTAGAATTTATAAACTCGAATGCGCTGGATCAACTGGTCAACACCCCCACCAAAGGTGACAACATATTGGACCTGGTCATCACCAACAGGGGTGACTGGTGTTCAACACTGGAGGTCAAACCCTTGCTGGTTAGATCAGACCATAGACTAATCACTCTGGATATCCACATTCCACCCCATCCCCAATCAAGGAAACCACAGTGAAAAACTTTTCAAAAGCAAACTTCACGGTACTTAAGACTGAGGTGGAAAGGTTCACAGCCCCCATGCTAAAGGACAACGCTGTCCAAGCTGCTGAATCCCTTACAAAGGCACTCTATGAGCACCTGCAAGAATGCATGGATCGTGCTATACTAAGCAAAACCAAGACTCACTCCTCCAAGAAAAGGAAACCAGTCTGGTGGACCCCTGCCATAAACAAGCTATACAATAGAAGGAGGAAACTAGTGCAGAAAAGAGTAAAATCCCAAGAAGGAAAGACATCCCTGATCAGTATCAGCAAGAAACTACAATCCCTCATAAAATTATCCAAGGCTAGCTTCGGAAGAAAAATTGCCAAGGACTCCAAAGATAACCACAAAGCATTCTTTAGCTATGTCAAGAACCTAAGTGGAAACTCTCAGATCTGCTCTGAGTTAGTGCAGAATGGCACAAAATACACTGAACTGACTGATATTGCCAAAATTCTGGCAGACAGGTTTAGTGCAAACTTCACCTTCCTCTCTCTCTCTCTAAAGGGCCCATAACCATACCAGAAGAATGTAGAGCCCTGGCAATCACTGATACACAGGTTAAAACAGCCCTATCCAAAGCCAAAAATACAGCTTCAATGGGACCAGATGGTGTCCCAGGCTGTGTCTTACACGAGCTCCAAAATGAACTAACCCCTCACTTAAATACACTGTTCAAACTCAGCCTCTCTACAGGCTATGTATCCATAGAGTGGTGCACAGCAAAAGTTATCCTGTTCCACAAAGGTGGAGCCACAACAGACTCTGGGAACTATTGCCCTATAAGCCTGACTAGCCTGACCTGCAAGGTTATTGAGCGCATCATCATGGAATTCATTAACAGAAACATTGGGAACCTTCAAACATTGGACCCTACCCTGTTTGGCTTTGTTAAGGCCAGATCATGCCTCCTAAACCTGCTGGACTTCTTTGAGACAGTTACCAAGGCTTTTGATGAGGGAAAGGAGGTCCACACAGTCTACCTAGACCTTGCAAAAGCTTTTGATACCATTCCCCATTCTGGTATTATAGACAAGCTCACCAGCCTGACCATAAATCCCTACATCACAAGATGGGTTGCCAACTGGCTCATGGATAGATCCAATTATACAAAGGAAGCAGCCAGCAGACCAAACCCTGGTGAATAAGTGCATTTAATGAATAATGCAATAAAGACAGCAAAAGTACACAGACCGGTTTCGGCTGGTTAATACACACAGCCTTCCTCAATGTAAAAGAAGTCACTCAAGAACTGTCATTTAAATATCAAACAAAACAATGTGATTGGTTACACTTAAAACTGTTCATTTAATCCTGGTGGAAATAAACCACCTAACTTAATAATCCATTTTTTCTCTTTGGAACACAATAGAGAATGCCAGCCTTTATTTTGTTTGTTACCCTTGATAGTATCAATAATGGTAAATAAGAAATTAGCAGTTGGATGAACTGCCTGATGTTTAAATAGAGCATTGTGTACTCTACCCTTCTTTATGTTACTGATGTGTTCAGAGATCCTAAGTCTTAATGGTCTGGACATTTGTCCCACATAAAATGCCCCACATGTGCATGTAGCCAGATAAATAACCCAATCTGTACTACAATTAGCAAAAAACCTAATATCATACACTATGGGAGAATTTTTGCTGGAAAATTGCTTTGTTTTACATATTTTATTACAATTGACACAATGACCACAGGGGTAACAGCCTGAAGGGATGCCACCTGTGAGTGTGGTTTGAATCGGTTCCAATTTGCCATGCTCATGTGTATGTTTATAATGATTGAAACAACTACTTAAATTTTTTCCTTTTCTGAAAGAAAAAAGGCATTTATTGGGAATAATATCGGCTATTTCATGATCATATTGCAAGATGTTCCAATGCCTGTGTATACTCTGGATAAGGTTATCGGAATTCCTACCATAGGTAGTGGTGAACCTGATTGGTTGTGAAACCATATTATCCTGCTCCTTGTAGGACAATAACTCATCCCTGCTCATTGTGTCAACCTTGCTACTGGCATCAAAAACATGGCCCATTTTGTAACCCCTACATCTGAATCTATTGGTGAGATCTCGACTTTGTTCCTGATATGAAGACTCATCGGAACAGATCCTTTTTATTCTGATGAATTGTGATTTAGGTATATTTTTGGCAATATGTGGTGGATGGAAACTCGATGCATGAAAGATCGTATTGTATTCTGGATGTTTTCTATAAACTTTAGTCCCTAAAGTGTTGTCGGGTAATCTTGTAACTAAAACATCCAAGAAAGTAATAACATTGGTGTCATAATGTAATGTTAACTGAAGACCCCATTTGTGATTAGACAGTGATTTATGAGCAACATTTAGGTTTTCGTTCTGAAAGCATATCTTGTTTTGCGTGATTACGTTTGCCAAATATTCAGCTTTTGCTGACCTTGTGGTCATTGTGTCAGTTGTAATAAAATATGTAAAACAAAGCAATTTTCCAGCAAAAATTCTCCCATAGTGTATGATATTAGGTTTTTTGCCAATTGTAGTACAGATTGGGTTATTTATCTGGCTACATGCACATGTGGGGCATTTTATGTGGGACAAACGTCCAGACCATTAAGACTTAGGATCTCTGAACACATCAGTAACATAAAGAAGGGTAGAGTACACAATGCTCTATTTAAACATCAGGCAGTTCATCCAACTGCTAATTTCTTATTTACCATTATTGATACTATCAAGGGTAACAAACAAAATAAAACCGGCTGGCATTCTCTATTGTGTTCCAAAGAGAAAAAATGGATTATTAAGTTAGGTGGTTTATTTCCACCAGGATTAAATGAACAGTTTTAAGTGTAACCAATCACATTGTTTTGTTTGATATTTAAATGACAGTTCTTGAGTGACTTCTTTTACATTGAGGAAGGCTGTGTATATTAACCACCCGAAACCAGTCTGTGTACTTTTGCTGTCTTTATTGCATTATTCATTAAATGCACTTATTCACCAGGGTTTGGTCTGCTGGCTGCTTCCTTTGTATAATTGCTTGTTTATCTTCAGCCGTGCAGTTGCTTCCATGCAGGAAGTTCTTTTTTACTGTTATCATGGATAGAACCCACACGGCGAGTGTTGCAGGCTCTAGGTCCGACTCTAAACCAGTTACAAGTGGCATCCCCCAGGGCTCAGTCCTGGGACCCCTCCTGTTCAGTATGTACTTCTCAGAGGTACAGGCAAGCACAGGAGGACTATGGCTGACCAAGTTTGCAGACGACTGCAAACTGGGGGCCATAATTGACTTTTCAGCTGATACAGACATCCTCCAGAAGGGTCTCACTGAGACGGATACCTGGCGTCAAAATCATGGCCTCGAGCTAAATGCCAAAAAGTGCATAGTCATCCCCTTAGGAAAAAACAAAGTACCCATGAACTACCACATATGTGGTAGTCCCCAAAAAACAGAAAATGTAATAAGGGATCTGGGGACCCAAGTAGATAGTAATCTCTCTTTTGATAATCATATTGCCAAGGTGGTTAGAAAATCCTTCTATGTGGCCCACCTAATCACAAAAGGGTTCGCATCTAGAATAAAAGAGGTTATTGTGCCCCTCTACTCATCACTCATCAGACCCATCATAGAGTAGAACGCCCCATTTAGGATGTACCTTACAAGACACCTGCAACAGCTGGAAAGACCACAGAAGTACCTCACCAAGAGGATTACTGGCCTCAAGCAGATTTTCTATACAGCCCAACTGAAGAAACTCCAGATGTACTCGGTTGCATACTGCTTACTCAGAGGTGATCTCTGCCTGCCATACAATGCCATGTCCAACCCAGAATTGATGGACATGCTCCACCTAAAAAAAAAACAAATCCCAAAGAGCCACATGCTCTAGGGATCTAAACCTCACCACAACGATAAATAGGACATGCTGGAGGGATAGATTCTTGTCCCAGAGACTCCCCCATGCTTTGGAACAGGATTCTAATCTACATTAGGCAGAGCCCCTTACTAACACTCTTCAAGTGAAACCTTGACGAGTGGATGGGAAACAGAAAATTTACCCTGGGGATCACTACATTGGTTCTGCTGGACAGAGGCACAGGAAACTAATGACTCTGCTGGACTGAGGCACAGGGAACTAATCTAAAGGGGTGATGAAAGCCAACACATTTTGGCTAGGCTTATAGATGCCCTCAGACAGATAGCCTAGTACTTACCTATGAAGCTATGAAACTATCATTGAATCCTAGCTCACACAAAATGTGAAGGATTATGAAATATTACCACATGGATACAACATTCTAACATGGATAGGACTCATAATAAAGGAGGTGGGATAGCCATCATCTATAAAAATTAATTAAAGGGACAGTCCCAAGGGTTTCTCTTTTGATTCAGTCTTTGTTTACATTTCAGTTTTGCCTTTCTGAGCACGCTCACCTTTGGCTGAGGGGGTGGGGGAATAGCGCCTGAAGGAAGTTTCAAAGGTGTTAGCCAAATTCCATCTCAAATTGCAGCTGTACTGACAACAGCTCTCCCTGTGAGTCATTCATTAGTTTAATCTGTGCATTTTTGCCCATTGAGAAAAGTAGCCTTTCTAGCATTTTATGACCTGACTGCTGCTGCTACTCTAGAAAGCACATTAGTAATGCAAGACTTTTAAAACATCATTAAACAGTTTTTTACTTCTTTCATTTCATATTTTATTCTGTGGTGATTGTGAATCCTGGCCATCTACAACAATTTTATGACATGGCTTCTACATATAGAAAGTATCTGAGTCAGGCAAACAATAGTGGAAACCATATTTCTCTTTCTTTCATATCTTACTGTATTCTGATGTTTGAATACTAGCCTGGTGTAATGACTTTTCTGACCTGCTAATAATTCCATAGAAAGTAAGTGTGTGACAGAAGGTTGGAACATTAGTAGCTTCTAGTTTGATATGTGCTGATTTCTGAATACTTCAAGACAAATGCAGTATTTTTATGAGCAGGCTGCGTGTACATCTGTAGAAGCATGAGTGATGCACAATTTAACAATTAGTATAACTGATGTCCCTTTTGCCTGGCACAGCCTTCTTTACTTTAAATATAAGCCAGGAGCTGGGGTCATAGTTCCCCAATCCAATGTAAGTCGGAGAGGAACACATATCCAAAAATTAATTTATCCTGGGAGCTGAAACAAGACTGGAACTGTGGATTTACAGGATATTTAAAAGTAAAATTACACTGTGGGTGGGAATGAAAGTGACGTGTCAATGTAGGTGTGACTTCTGTCAGCTTAACTCAGACCCTAATTTTAAACACTTGGATTGTCCCTTTAAGTATCTCCATACACCCACTGAACACTTCCTGTGTCATTTATTTATTTTACTTATTTATTTGTTTTACATTTGTTGATTGTCCGACTGAGCTGAAGAGCCCTTTTTCAGCAGAGGCCCCGGGAGAAAAGCTCCAACATATTATACAATTTTCATTATAAATTAGCATTAAACAGCAATGTTACAGGATTATTACAAGATATTAAGTAGCAATACAATGTTATACAGTGTCAATAATCAGGAGTATAGCAAAACCATTTCAAGATGTATAAAAAGAAATATGTCATTAAGATGAATATAGTTTTTGGGGTAATTTGTTACAAAAACCCAGTTTTATCATACTATAGTTGCATGAAGGCAAGACAATTACAATAGAATGTTTCTCTGAGGTGATTTGCTTAACAGATTTTAGAAGACAGTAGAAAGAGTAGTCAAGTAAGATTAGAAAGAGCTAGTGAGAAGCGTGGGTTAAGGGCAGAAAGTAGGTTAAGGTATGAGAAGTAGGGGATGTTAAGGAGGGAGAGTGCAGTGACAGGACCAGTGACTTTTAAAGTGCTTTTTGGTGGCTGTCATAAATTGTTTAGTATGTGTAAGGGTCCTAATTTCTTGTGGGAGCCTAGTCCAGGCAATAGTGGGTGATAGTTGCACATGTTGCATCCACATTTAGACTTGGGTTTCAGATTTGTAGTAGGTCTTCGTTAGAGCTTCAGAGAGGTCTGGAGGGAGAATAATGGGAGATGAGAGGGGATAGTGTTGGGCAGTAGAAAGGCTGGTATAGGATAGAATGGATGATCTTGAGCTGAGAGTGAAGAAGCTGGTGGGGTAATTCAAGCCAGTTTAGGTGTTTTAGAGAGAGACAGTGATGGGATTTGTAGGTTTGTTGGGCAGCAAATCTATCTACCTTGTTGTAGGTAGATTTGAGTTTGGTCAGGAGTGCTGAGTTAAGATTTGTGAGAATTTGAGAATTGTACATTAGACTGGGTAGAAGGTAGGTAAGAGAGAGTAATCTTGGTTTCAGAGATCAGGAATTTCTTGGAGCCCTAGTTTTGAATAAGTCTTTTTGATATAGTTATTAACATGCAAGTCAAACTTAAGCTGATCGTTGATGGTTACGCCTAAGAGCTTAGTACTTGATTCTACCTGAATGGGAGTGTTATTAAGGGACTGTATGGAGAAGGAGGGTTTAATATTGTTGAAATTTTTAGGTAGAAAGAGTAACAGCTTTGTTTATTTAGAGTTAAGGATGAGCTGGTTGTTGGAGAGCCATGTTTCAACCAAGTTAAAAGATGCTTGAGTAGCTGAGAAGAGCTTAGAGGGAAAGGTGGCTGTGATGATGACTGTAGAGTCATCTGTATATTGCACTAAAGATGATTGAGGACAGGAGGTATAGAGCTAATAAGTAAAGATATTAAAAAGTAAAGGCCATAGGATAGACCCTTGGGGTACACCCATTTTTACAGGGAGAGGATGGGAGAGTGCAGAGGAAGAGGAGGGGAGAGTGCAGAGTGCCATTTCACGGACTTGAGATCTTTCAGTGAGGTAGCAGGAGAACCATGCAACAGTATCAGAGGAGAAGTTGAGGTTATGCAGTTTGTGCAGCAGAAGAGTGTCAGACAGTGTCAAAAGCTTTTGAGAGGTCCAGGAATAGGCAAGAAATAAGTTTATGGTCATCCATGGCTATAGAGACAGTGTTCAGGAAGGATAATAGAGCTGTAGTGGTGCTCTGTTTGGGTCTGAAGCTGTGTTGAGTGGGTGTAAGCAGATTTTCCTGTATTAGATACTGCATAACTTGTTTATGAATACATTTTTCTAGTACTTTAGAGAGAGGAGAGAGGATAGCAATAGGTCTAATGTTGGAGATATCAGAGGAGTTACCTCCTTTGTGTACAGGTAGAGTATAACATTGTTTCCAGATGAAAGGGACTTTAGATTCAGAGATGGAGCAATTAATTAGGATAGAGACAGGGAGGGCAAAAGAGTCAGCTGCTAGTAGAAGAAAAGAGGAAGGAATATTGTCAGTTGATGCTGAGCATGGTTTTAATTTAGAGAGTAAGGTTTTGATGTAGCTAGTAGGTACAGGTTTGAGGGAGAATGTATTTGAAGAGATATTATTAGGAGTAGGTTCAGAAAAGTTGGAGATGTTAGTAGTATAAGAGTTTGGGTTAGGGTTCAGTAGCTTAGATATTGAATCGTTAAAATAGGTATTGAAGATAGTGGCAGTTTCTTCAGATGTCTTGTCTGGGCATGGACTGGGGGAGGTAAGATTGTCGGGATGTAATATTTGGTTAATAGAGTTCCAGAATTTTTTAGGATTATATTTTAGGGCTGTGGGAGGTTTGTTATAGAAGTCCTTTTTATCTTTGTTTATGTGTTTTTTGTCAGATTTCTGAGTTCTTTATATTTTTGCAAGTCTGCAGGGAGCTTAGTTTGTGACCATTTTTTCCATAATTTGTCTCTAATAATAATTTGTCATAATGTCAAAATACTTATATCCTCCCACAAAATCAACACCCATAAGAAACTATACATAAGGTGTCTACATACCCCTGACACCTAACAAACACTGCGGAAGAACTTCTCACCTAGACATCAAGGCATATCTCTCATGAAACCATGAATATTGATTGGCAAACCATAGTTAATGAAAACCATGCAAATGCAATAAACTTATATGGGTTTACCCAACTCATCTCTACTCCTAACAGATGCAACAGATCCACTGATAGAAATTCTATCGTAAACGGGATCCTTACAAATAAACCAGAAAACAATAAACCACTGGTACTATTCTCAACAACCTTAGTGAGCACCTGACCATTCTTGCAATAAGAAAGCATATTCAAAATCCAAACCAACATCACTATAACCTTGCTCACAATCTCTCCTCTTTCAAAAAGACACTTTTATTACAAACTTAAAATTAATGAAGTGGGAATAGCTAAACACAATCAACATAGATGAAGCAGCAGCACTACTCAACACAACATTTCTAAAAATACTTAATGAGACTGCACCCATAAGGACTAAAAGAATTAAATCAAACCCAACTCCCTGGCTAACAAAGGAAACTAACCAGCTCATCCCAAAACAGGGATGAAGCATGGATAGCCTGGATAAATTCAATAGTGATACCTACAAACAAAAATACAATCAAGTTAGAAACACTACTAAAACAAAAATCCAGTGTGGCAAAAATACATACACACATACATACATAAATAAAAATAAAATGCTGTATAAAATTACAAATAGTAAATAAGAACAATAATAAGACAGTCTGGCTCACGATCACCAAAATCCAGCATCCATCCCATACAACCCAACTCTGCCACAAAAACAGATGTACCACGAGACTCCATTACTAACCAGTTTAACTCGTACTTTGTCAATTCTGTTACCACTCTCTTAAATCCACAATCTTCTGCAACTAGTATAATACCTCTAGACCATGTAGCTCTCTAACATCAACCCATACTAATCTCCACTATCAGAAAGCTACTTAAAACTTTGAAACCCCCCACCATCAATGCCCAAACAATTTACCAGCCAAATGCATCAAAATAGCTGCAAATGCTCTGGCATACGCTGTGTCCAATTTAATAAACTGATCTATCAAGAAGAGCTATGTTCCCATGTGGTACAAAAAATACTACATACTTCCCAACATATGAGTGGAAACTCCATTGACCTGTCCAGTTACAGGACCACAGTAATCCTAACTCCTCTGTCTAAAATATTTGAAAAGTATATACAATACCCAATCTTGTCTACATTACTGAAAACTCACTACTTTCCCCTATACAGCACAATATCTGTCCACATCACAGCACTACCAATGCACTACTATTTATTTATTTACTTTTTATTTAATTATTTACAGTCTGATGACTGGGGAAGTCCACTTGGCTAAGCAGAGCTCATTTTCAGTGGAGGGTCAGTGACAAAAGCTCCAAAAGCAGTTAACAGAATATAATTTATTATTTTTTTTTATTTATTTGGCATTTGTTAACCGGGTTAGTATGACTGGGCAAGAAGCCTTTTTTTAGCAGAGGCCCGAGAAGAAAAGCTCCAACATAAAAAAAAAAGCAAAACATACATCATGATATAATACAACAGTGGTGTGTAAGTCAGAAGCAATAACAAAATATACATTTACATCAATACTGAACACAGGCTTATAGGTAGAACATTATACAGATTAAAATATACAGAGGGTGTGGGTGCTGTTGACAATTAGCTAAAATACAACTAGTTGGCATAAGAAAGATGCAAGGAAGAAATATAAGGAAAGGATGGAATATACAAAAAAAGCATGAATATAGAATTTAAAATACAAATACAAAATTCATGGAGTATACATTTAAAAATCACAAATATTAAAATATAGACAAAATCAAAAGTAATATAGATAATATTATTAAAATTACAAGTCATAAGGTTTTTATACAAGTTTAGTGTTTGTTCTAACAATAGCATTAGTGATCAGAGGTGATAGTAGATGAGACTGGTGGTAGATTTGAAAAATGCAACACTGTAATTTAGGTGGGAAAGGAGCAGGAACAGTCCCAGTCTGAGGTAAGGTAAGAATGGAGGAGAGATTTGAAATTAGAGTAGTTGTGAGTACAGCAGAGGGAGGGGGGAAAAGAATTACATAGTTTGGCTAAGGAGTGTGATAGAAGTAATTGGCCAGACGGGTGAATGGCTTTATAGATTTTAAAGAGGTTTTGGTTTTCAGATCTAAGAGTACAACTGGGGAGGTAAGGGGTTAAGATATATGAAAGAGAGGGGCAGATGGAGGGTTGGAATATGAGTTTGTGAGCAGTGGTGAGTTGTACCAATTTCAGGAAATTAAGAGGCTCAACCAAGTTTAGTGAGTGGAGGGAATGACAGTGATGGGTTGAGTATATGAACCCTGTAGCAAATGTACAGACTTTGTTATACCAGGTTTCCAGTTTGTTTTTTAGGCTAAGTTGGAGATGAGTAAGTACTAGTAGCAAGGTTGCCACCTGTCCCATTGTCAGTGGGACACTCACGGGTTGAGCTGCCTCATCCCATTGCCCAATGTACAAAGTAGTGGGACTTGAAAAGTCCCACTTTTCAATTGCACTGAATTGCCATGGAAAAGCTGCAATTACTTCTGGCTTTTCCACGGCAATTCAGTTATGTCACCAACCCGAACCTGCAGGCAAAGTTGCCGCCTGTTAGGTCCAGGGGCTTTAATTTGTGCAGCAATTTGCTGCAATTCATGAAAGGGGTGGGGATTGGGGCAGGAAGAGCCCTGCAAAGATCACAGCTGTAGGACCGCTTTATTTTAAGCGCTTCTACAGCCACAAAAAAAAAAAAAAAGACCGAGATTTTTTTTCTAACGATCCATCCATCCATCCATCCATCCATCCATCCATCCATCCATCCATCCATCCAACCATCCAGCCATCCATTCTTCCAGCCATTAATTCATACAGCCAGTTATCCATTCATTCATGCAGCCAGACAGCCATCCATTCATGCAGCCAACCATCCATTCATGCAGCCATCCATCCATTCATGCAGCCATCCATCCCTTCATGCAGCCAGCCAGTCATCCATCCATTCAAGCAGCCAGCCATCCATCAAGCCATCCATCCAGTCATTCATCCATCCAGCTGCTACTCCCACCAACCAGATAGCCACTCCAGCAGCCCTTCAGCCAGTCAGCTAGCCACTCCAGCAGCTGGCTAACTATCCACTCTAGCAGCCAGCTAACCAGCCACTCCAGCAGCCAGCCAACCAGCCACTCCAGCAGCCAGCTAGCGAGCTTGCTAGCCACTCCAGCAGCCATCCATCATGCCCATAACAGCATCTCCTTCACCGCTCCTGTGGTGACATCATGGCCAAGGATGTGGCCAGTGTCATATTGGCCACACACCCATGTCCCATTTTGGCCTGCTTAAAAGGTGGTAACCCTAGTAAGTAGAGGGGCACCATACATAAGAGATGGGAGCAGGTAGGAGGAGGCTAGAGTACATCTGGTAGAAGAGATTAGATAGTGATTTTGTCTGTACAGCAGACCTAGTTTTTATGGGTTTTTTTTAATATTATTTTGGACGTGTATATTAAATTTTAAATGTTCATCAATGGTGACTCCGAATAGTTTGGTGTGAGGTACAATATTGATTAGAGTGTTATTGTGGCTTTTTACTTAAAAGAAGATTCTATGGTGAAATTTCTCCAAGCAGAGAATATCATGATTTATTTGTTTTGTTAGAAACTGAGAGCAAGATGGTTGTTATTACATCCGAGTTCCAGTATTGGAGAAGGCTGTTTGGGTTTTTTGAAGAAGTTCGGAGGGAGAGGTTGCTATACAGATGATTGCAGAGTCATCAGCATACTGGATTAGTGTAGCATTATCTATGGATTTGTGAAAGTTATTAATGAAAATATTGAAAAGTAAGTGGCCGAGAATAGAGCCTTGGGGGATGCTGGAAGGATTGCCGAGAAAGGATAAAGTGGAATTTTTCCATTTAACAGCTTGTTGTCTACTGGGAGATAGTTTGTAAACCAGGCTATGGAGGAAGGAGAGAAACTGAAGGAGGAAAGTGCTGATAAGAGTAGAGGATGTGAGACAGTGTCAAAGGCTTTATTAAAGGGTGGATACGATTTCCCCAGAGTCACAAGCACTATTAATGGTGTCAAGGAAGGACATAAGAGCAGTGGTAGCTGTGGCCAGACCTAAAACCATGTTTTATTAGGATAGGAAGATGACTGTGTGTTAGGTATGGCAAGAATTGGTGATGAATGCACTTTCTGAGGATTTTAGAAAGAAATGAGAGAATAGCTATAGGACGGAAGTTAGTAGTGTCTGTGTTATTGACACCTTTGTGGAGAGGGGGGACAAAAGCTTTCTTCCAGAGTGAGGGTACAGAGGCATCCTGGATGGATCTGTTGATAAGAATGGAAATGGGGAGGGCAATGCTGTCTGCAGCCATCTTAAGGAAGGATGGAGGCAGGTTATCAGGAGCGTAGGAGCAAGGCTTTAGTTTAAGGAGGAGATTTTTTTAAGCTGCTAGTGGGTATAGGTTTAACCTGAAAGGTAGGGTTAGGGGGAAAAGCAGTGTATGGGGGATTATGAGACGGAGAGAAGATGGGAAATTTGTGGTTAGTTTGGCTAAGCAGTCAACAAAAAAGGTGTTGAAATTAGATGCAATTTCATGGTCTGTGGAGTTGGGGTTAGGGCATGGATTGGGTTACCAGGGTTTAAAAGTGAGGAAATTCAATTCCAGAATTTTTGGGGGTTAAAATTATGTTCTGATTGGAGTTTGGAGTAAGAAGTCTTACGGTCTTTAGTTTCATTTCTTCACTGAGATGCAGAATTGTTTGAATTTTATTAGAGAGTTTGTTAACTTATTTTTTTGGTATTGCTTCCAACATTTGTATCTGAGGTGCATTAGTTTTCAGGTGTCTTTAGATGGTATGGTTTTAACTTTTATTCCTTTTGTTCTAAGAGGGTCTAGGCTGTTTAGTAAATCTAGGAAGGTTCTATTGAAGTAATTAGTTGCACTGTCCAGAGGCAGAGTCTTTAGGGTGGCCAAATTCATTTTTTTCAGACAGTCGGAAAATGTCTGTGGATTGAAGTTGGTGTGATCATGAGTCTGTATTGATGTTGTATTTGGACAGAAGAGACACACCGAAGGGCATAAGCTGGTAGGTGATCAGGTATAATTCCGCTGTTTTAGATTATGTTGGAATGAGTTGCTAAGATCTAATCCAGTGTAGTTCAGAGGAGTCGACTTTACTGGGTCTGGTAATGTAGTTTATTATCTGGGAGAAGTTAAAGAGATTAATTATTTGGCTTGGAGATTGTAAGGAGATGGCGGTCCAAATGATGTTTGCATTGCCAAGGATGAATGTTTCCTTTCTGATGCTGGAAGAGAACCATGAGAGAATGTCTTCAAGGATGTGGATGTTATCACCAGGGGGAGTGTAGATGGCAGCTGTACATACAGATTTACGTTTGTTGATTTTTAGGAAGGCTATGGATAGTTCAGCAGGAATGAATTTAAGAATGTGGTTAGTGTATGGAATGACTGTAGACAAGAGGAGTAAATTATGGCTACCCCTCCTCCTTTCTTATTTGGTCTATCATTCTGTATGATTTGGTAGTCGGGGGGAAGAATTTCAGTTTCTTTGATATGAGGTTTAAGCCAGTTTGAGTTTGAGCCACTACTAAACTTTGTTACAGAAGTAAATCAAAGCAAAAACAACAATAACTTTGTTTCTTCCATATTCCTTGATCTGTCCAAAACCTTTAATAAAGTATCATATCAAAAATTTCTATGCAAATGTCTTCTCTAGGCTTTGATAAACTCTCACTCTCCTGGTTTAACAGCTAATTCTCAAATATACAACAAACTGTTAAGTGAAAAAAAACAACATCTCTTTCCTTCTTCCAGTAACTGTGGGTGTCCCTCAAGGTTCTATATGTGGTCACGTACTTTTTAATATATTAATTAATGACCTGCATTTAGCAACCAAACAAGCAACCATCAACCAATATGCAGACAGTTTCCACAAAAATCTGCTGTGCCAAAAACATGGTTAAACTATAACAGTACATTCAGGAAGCTCTCTTATATATTGAAACGTATGTAACTGACTCAGAGGTCCTTTAAATAAAAAAAAATCCAACCTCATGTCATTCATCCCTAAGCAACTATCTGAAAAAAAAAATCCTTCTCAATTCTATTATCAAACAATACCAAGATAGAAATGGTAACCCATGCAAAACTTCTAGGGATTACCATTTATAAAAAAACAATAATTTGACCACCACATAAAACAGGCTGTAAAGAAAACCCATCAAAAATTGTGATCAAAACCCAGCCTGCCACTGCATTCTTGGATAAGTATTGCCTAATCTCTTCTGATCGATACTCTCCTATATGCAGCCCCAAATATTTGTTAAATTCTAATCCAAACAACTCTCCTTAATTGACCAGTTCCATAATAACACTGCAAATCTTGCTGCCAGCCATCATTATAGGACACATCACTCCCTCGCACTAAAGCATCTTCAGTGGTTGGAATTAGGGCACTATTTAACCTGCGCATAGCTTATCATGACACATAAGACACTATATGACACAGACAAATGCTGAAGTCTAAACAACATTCTGAAACTCTGCAGTCCCACACATCAGTATGCTCTCCTGACAAAATATTGCTGACTGTAACTATATCAAACAATAGTGCTGGAGATTCCCTATACCCTTCCTCTCTCATTCTGTCTCTCCCTCTAAACCCTGGAATTCCATACCACCTTGCCTTAGAGTATTAGAAAGCAAGACATCTTTCAAAACTACACATTAAGGATAACCTAAAAATAATACTTGTCTATGCTTTTGCACATCTACTGGGATAACTTGAATGCTGCTTCTCTATCCACCTCTTTTCTTGAGCCTCCCACCTCTTTATACAGCCTCTCTAATCACTAAATGGCTCTCACGCTCCTCCTGGTATGACCACAAGTTGGTCTACTACTCTTTGTACTTCAAAGAACCTCTTCCTATTGTCAATCTCACAATCTGCAAACATTTTTTCCGTTACAAAGCTTTATAACAAATTGAATTATATGTCAGTTATAAATCATCTGTTTTTATTTTCTTGTCTTCAGTTGTAACGTTGTATGGCATTTTTACTCTACTTTTTACTGTTTCCATATCGGGTGAAAAAATCTTTATCAAACTGTGACTGACTTATATTGAGCTAAAATGTATTTATGCTTATTGTCTAAAATGTATTAACTATTGTTTAACTGTTTACTGATTTTATTGTGGAGCTTTTTCTCCACAGAACTCTTCTGAAAAGGGGCAGCTACTTTACCCACTGGAACCATCCTGATGAACAAATGCAAAAATAAATAAACAAACAAACAAACAAATAAATAAGTCAGCCATATACTCTCAGTTGTTTTATGTATCTTGTAATTAGGGCAAATATGTTGTTCTGCAGGTTAAGCAAGCAAGCTTGCTGCTTGGAGAGGGTCCTGGGGGTGACCAATCGGGCCCCATTCACTTGTGACAAGTGTCATATTAGAAATTTTGAACATGTTTTTGCTGGATTAGGTTTGAAGAGTATTTTATTGTGGTTTGTGTATGGTGATGTTACTGAGAATAGGGTTATGGTTATGGAGTGTGGAAAAAAGAACTGAGAGTGAGCATGTTTTTTTCAGTGATGTCAGTAATGAGCAGGTTTAAAATGTAATGGCTGCCTCATATTAAGTTTGGTCTGGTGGGTTTAACTAGTTTGTGCCATTCCCTGAGGTCTTTATATGTATATTGCTTTTGAGATTAAGGCTGAACTCAATTAGTATTCTTAGTTGCATGTAGTTGGGGATGCAGATTTAAGGCTGGTGATAAGTTGCTAAACTTTTATTTGGGAAAGTGCTGAAGGGAAAGAGGGAGACAGACTAATGCCAGGTGAAAGAGGGCTCATTTGTGTTATGGAAATGAAGTAATTATCCAGGTTGTATCAGAATCTGAAGTGAATGTCACCTGGCAGCACACGTTTATATAAAGGTTTGCAGCATATAGTAACTTACCGTTTCCCCCACACTTGTTGACATGACCGTTTGTTGACTAAGTATTGGAAGTAGAAAAGTGGGAGATGACTTAACCAGTTTTATTTGTATTCCACTGAAGGCTAGTCAGAATAAAGTGAGACAGCACCACTGATGCAGTAAGGAGATTCAAACTCTTTAATCTTGAGATATGTGCAGGGTTACAAGTGAGTGCTCACCTGATACTATACAGTGATTTCAGATACTTGAATCGGAGAGAAACAAAGCATCTTTCAGTGACATCTTCTTTTAGTATTTCTTTCAGGAACCTGATGCCTCCAGAGTAATAGGCTCCAACATTAACAAGGACTGTTTGCTCCTTCACTCATTGTGCAGCAGTGTGTTTTAGATACCAAACAACTGAAAGAAAAATTAATATGAAGTACAAGAAATTTGCAGAGAATATAATGAATAAGTGGTCATTATCCTACTAACTAAACATTAAAAACTGGAAAAATTAATGAGACTCGTAGCGATATTAGTACTCTCATGTGAGCACTAAATGGCATTGATTTAACTTTATGCATGAGTGGTATGAGGTGGATGCAGCAGTATGTTAACTCACATATGCAGAAGAAGTACCAAGTCAACTATTGTCTACTGCCAATAAAGATAAGCTGGCTACCAAAATGTGTAAGATACCAAGCAGTAAAGAAAAGTACAAGAGACAGAACTTGCATGTGTACAGTTTGTATTTATTTATTTTTATCTTTGTTTTTGAGGAAACTCTGATTGGACAAAAACTAATTTTATTTGGAGGTCTGGGGACCATAGTTAAATCACATACATCACATAAAAGTACAAGCTTTTTTGCATGCACAGTATATTTTACATAATGCATATATATTATTCTGTGAAAATAGTGGGAGTACATGAACCAAAAGCAGATAAAGAAATGTATATGCACTGGATAAGTATCACTAGCAAATGAAATGCAAACAGGAACATTATGTACACCTGTTCAAAATAAGGAAGTAAATAAATAGAACAGAGAATGGATTCTTAGGTGGTATTAACTGCAGATGCAGATGACTGTAATATGATTTAGCTTTGGGAATGAAAGAAGTAGTAGTTAATGACATGATAGAAAATACAGTCAGTAGAAGGTTAATGACTGGGGAGGGGAGAAGGCAGTTAGAAAGTGATGGTTTAAGGGTTAATCAGATTTTGTGAAGTAAGATAGAGTAGGTGCATTAGAAAGCAGAGAGGTACTAGGATTATTGGTTAAGAAAGATCTTGGGAGAATGCTTGGTCAGTAGAGCACAAAGATCAGAGTAATCTTTGGTCTGTGTTATTTAAGCAAGGTTTGACTCTCTTAACCATATCTGTCTGCTTTAATCATGCAGGGGCTTGGCTTCAGAGTTTTGATGCATAATGGGAAAAGAAAGGGACACCAGTAGTATTGAATGATTTAAGGAAACATGGTAGGAGTTTGTTGCTATAAGGAGGTTGGGGCCATGTTGGAGGATGTTGTTATATAGTATTTGCATAAACCCAGCACTGAAGTACCAGTTAATATTAAGACAATAACATACAGTTGATGCACGGCTATAATCAGAAGGATTCCAGAAGGAAGAAACAGCTGAGAAGAAGTATTTTGTTTTATTTCTTTGATAACCATATAAACTCAGTAGATACTATTTCTTCTCTTCAGAGGTTACTATGGAAGACTGTTGGTTAAGGGATTTGTTTAGAGTCAGAGACTGAGGGAATCAAACCCAGACTACAGTGTGACTACCTTTATAGCTCCTCCTGTTAATGGTTTGTGCTCAATTGCCAGAATGATCAAATAACATATGCTACTGAGTGAATGTAAATTATCCTAATCTGGGAATATGACAAATTGAATATGTTACACAAATAAATAATTACTTATATAGAACATCTACAGGAATGATCAGAAAACCCCCAGAACCGAGACATCATAGCAAAAATATTAAAAAGCTATTTAGCAAACCTAACTTGGGAGAGTTGTTATTACTGATTCAACTTACATCAAAACAATTGAAACAAGTCTGCTGATGTCACTTAAAAAATGATACAGTTAGGTAAATAAAATACCAATTCATGCTGTTATGATCAGGTTATGTCAATATATGTTGTGACTTAATTTGCTGAAGTTACTCTTCAATGTATACTGCTGTGGTGGTGCTGCGGTAGCGTTGTCGCCTCACAGTAAGAAGTTGTCCTGTTTGATTCTCAGCTAGAGCGTCTTCTGTGTGGAGACATGCGTGAATGGGCGTACCTTCGTTGGAGGTTGTGCATCAGGGCCAGCAACTCGGCACGTAAACATCTACTGCCAATCATTAGCGGACCGGAGTTCCGCTGTGGCGACCCCTAACTGGAAAAAGCCGAAAGACACAACAACAACAACTCTTCAATGTATTCAGAAAACAAAACCATAATGATTGTTGTGTATCAGAAAGATACCCTATCAAGTGCAGACAAGGAAACATTAAAAGAAAGATACCCTATCAAGTGCAGACAAGGAAACATTAAAAGAAACACAACTGGTATTATAATTCAGCACTCCCTACTAATATTTAAAGATCCCTTCCTAACATTAAATCCACTGTTGTCTGATTTTATTTTCTTAAATGGACTGAATAGGGCCTCAGGTATATGCCCTATTTTCTGACTCATACTCTAGCATTTTCAGTGAAGACATTGCTGTCATCAGAATGTGTATTAAAAATCAATGGATTCACACTACACTCCTACACAGTGATAATAATAATAATAGTAAGGAAAATTAAATTCCTCTGATTGTTATGTTCTTCATGGCCCCAAGTTCTCATTTCCTTTTTGTTGACTTTGTGTCACAACGAAATAAGCTATTTTCCAGCTTTGAAAGCTTATGCTTAACTGATCCTATCTGCTATGTAGCCTTGGCAGCTATGAAGTTGAATTTTTAAGTTTATTGACGGGATTTTATATTCTCTATTAATAACTGAACAATGTTATGTTCATCACATTTCTCTGTGTGATCACTTAAAATGATTAGAAATAGTTTCTACACAGATAAAGTGATATTATCACTGTTAGTTTTAGTTACCTATATGTTGCATGTGTAATGTACAAGTAAAATAGATTTAAAAGGTCACATGCATAGCAACAAATTTTTGCTTCTCATCACCATTAAGTAATCTGACTGCGGGACTATCTTTGAGATTTTTTCTGAAGCACTTTGTGTCAAATAATCAGTATGTTTATACCATACTTCTTGAGAAAGAAGACCATATAAAACTGTAAAGTGTGTCACATAATCAGCATGTTATTACATTGTCCATGCCTAACCAAAGTGGTCTGACTGCCAGGTGCCATAATTCATAGACAGGTTGCATAATTCACAGTGCACATTTGTGCACAGATTGGCCACGCTGAGACTGGTGCAAACTCATACTTATTCATAGTCCCATGATGCTCTACAGAGCACTGCACTGAGCTGAAATCCACAACAGATGATATATACAGATGGTTGCATTAAGGACGTGCAAATGAAACTGAGTAGAAAAATTTGGACCGAGTGACATGCAAATATATCCAAGAAAACATAGTCATAATTCACAGTAGCATGTCGAAGAAAACTGTACACCACTGTGTGTTTCCTGCATAGTTATATTCCAAAGGGATAAGTATAAACACTGTGGCCAGTGATACATTACATGACTTTATTTATATTTTCCAGCTGTATTAACCCCCCCCCCCACACACACACACACACACACACACACACACACACACACACACACTCACACACACAACACACACACACACACACACACACACACACACACACACACACATTCTGATATTCTACTGAAGATGATGGAACCCTGCATTGTGACACTGGGTGGAATCCACAGAGCATGGGAAACACAACAGTATTACATTACATATTATCCTACATTCATGATTTTACAGAATCAGAGTAAGCCATCTGTATGAAATCAAGGTGATTGAAGTCAGCAGTGAAAAACTGTACAATAGCAGTAAAACCTGTTTTGTCTTTTGTCAAAAGCAAACAGAAAACCATAATTCCATTTGGACAATACTTTGAATATTTTTTATTTCCTCCTATATGCATGAACCTGGGACTTAGATAAAATTAGTTAATAACTGTGTGTGGGTGATCAGAATACAGGGTCAAGAGAATTTCACATAGCTGTGCTACAGCTAAACTTCGACAAGAAGGAATACAGCTTGAGTGATAATTTTGAAAAGCAGAGTTTCTTTCAGAGATGATTACTTTTACATAGTTGTGGTTCCTTATGATATGTTTCCTGATCTGTGTTTACTGAACCAGTCTTATGCAGGTGTTAACAAGTGACCTGACATGACCACTGTGCATGAAAGAGGTTATTGTGGAAAACAGCTAAGTGTCTCATTGATTTATTTCTTTTGATTAACCTTCAGTGTTTCTAGTGTTTTCAAATAAATTTTTCCACAGTTGTATACTTGATAACCTAACTTAGTTTACATTGGTTAGTCTTGTGATATTTAGGCCCTTTATTGTCTAAAAATGCTGTACGCAAAAAATTCTGGTTAAATGATACCTCTGTACATTAATATCCCCTTAACTGTTCATCTTTTGTTTTTTAACACAAGATTGTTGTTGTTGTATCTTTCGGCTTTTCCTGGTTAGGGGTCACCACAGCGGAACTCCAGTCTACTAATGATTGGCAGTAGATTTTTACGTACCGAGTTGCCAGCTCTGACGCACAAAATTCAACGAAGGTATGCCCATTCATGCATTGTCTCCACACAGAAGACACTTTAGCTGAGAATCAAACACGACAACGTCTTACTGTGAGGCGACACTGTATGCTAGGAATCATGGCAGATGCTTTACAAGTAAATAATAGGTTTCAAAAAACATAAGTGTTGGAAAATACAAATATTGACATATAGGTATGAAATACCTACAGGGAGCTTAATGCACAATATTTTGGATGTACACTCTGCAAGATGTGTATAGTGATATCAGAAAATCACTGTTGCTCATATCCCTTCCTATAACAATAAAATATTATATCCCTTTAGACAATAGTGATAAGAGGTTTGTGTTCATGTAGAAAAGAGTGACTGCTCAAATAGATGAACGCTCATTTGTGTGAATCACATATGGTTGAATTCAAGTTTTATATAGTACAGGAAAGTTGGTGTGCATAGGAAAGATGAATATTTGACTGAAAAGGTAGTGGTTATGAAATTGTGCAAGACTGCATTATAGAGTTTAATGTATATGTCTAACTGTTCACAGGTTAGTGTAAGAGTACACGTGGACAGGGGTATAGATTTATTGATTTATTTGTTGTTGTGTGTACTTTGTGTTGTTTTGTCTTGAGTGGTGGCACTGTTCATGTAAGGGTTTTTTGTAATGGAATTTGTAGGGTTGGGATTAGGGCAGGGCTATAGGTTGGGTTAGTACACATAAGTAAGGTATTGCAGGAGCGTTTTAGTAAATTTATGTTTTTTTTTTCTATTTTCTCTGATCGTCAACATACTTGCTGATCTACCAGCTACATCATGCTACCCACCTGTTTGCAGTAATCAAGACTAAAAGCTTCAGTTTAAAGCATTTTGCAGGGGATTATGTCTGCTTTACCACCACCCCACCAGGGGGATCCGGTCCATAGTCCCCAGTCTCTGTGTATATACTACATCCAAAATCTCACTAACCCACAAGAAATGGAAAGATTTTTATTTCTTTTCCTTTGAGATAGTGAACTCTTGGAGGTAGTATATTTAAATGTCAATGTTGTGCTTGGATGCAGCCCCTCTTCCCACTGCAGAACATATAAATCAGTCCAAACAAGCTTGATTCGATACTGTGTAATTGATTAAATACAAACTGTATTTACCATGAATTAATTCTTTATGACAATATTCAAGACTCTTCATTTCAAATTCAACAAATATGACAGGATTAGGAATGGCTTATACAGATTACTCCCTTTATTTCTGTATCACATAATAGTGCATGTATAAATAATTACACACATCCACCTAACCAACCTATATACACACACACATATATATATATATATATATATATATATATATATATATATATATACATGGTACATATGCATTCATACAGAGGCCGTCATTCTTGTATTGAACAATTAGCATTTTACATCTGTTTAAGTTGTCCTGCAAATTAACTTCTTAATAATTTTCCTGGGGATACCAAGGAAAGGGAGAAATCTGCAAGTTCACGATTTTTCACAGACTAACAAGTGCCATGGGCCATCACCATCAGTGAAAACTAGTCTTCCAAACACATTATTTCTTTGCTGTGTATTTATACATATTGAATTGCTGGGTTGTTTATATAGATATTTATTTTGCACTCATACATTTATTTACTATAAAAAGTTATCTGTTAATAATCTTGACCTGCATTTGAAATGTACAGATTCACTTGTTCATGCATTCAGACTAAGAAACAAGTATCTGGGTTTTAACATTTAGATGATGCACCTTGATATGACTTATCTCAGAGTAACTTATCTTCTATAATATAAAATAGCAGTGCCTGCTTATTACCCCAAATTAATTTGATTTACTCTGTAATGTATACATACTATTGATGTTCAACATGCTACTGAAACAACATGATATCCCCAGTGTACTGCACACCAGCAATATGATTAATCAAGGAAAGAAAGAACAAATACTTAGCAGGTCTTCTGTTATGCCTTTACCTCACTTATTCTCCAGTATTTTGAAAAGTGAAACCACAGAAAATGACATTAGTAATTACATCATTTCAACAACTGAAGCCAGTGGAAAGAAAAGACAGCCTGACACATGAACAGGTCAGGAATGAACTTCCAAAGGTAAATGCTAGAATGATAGGTTATCTTCCTTCTAGAACCCAAAATCAAAAGGTGAAAATAAGGAAGCTCTCTGGCCACAGTGGCATATAGTCTCCCACAATAATAAGTATACGAGAAACATAGAATTTTGGGTCAGATCATGCAATGCTATAAAGAGCTAGCTGATATCTAAACAAAAAAAGGCTTCCTTCAGCTCTCCATCCCAATGAGTTGCTAAAGGAAGGTCCAGATGTTATTGATTTAGAGACTACCTGTTACTATTGTAGCAAGGTGTGTTGGTTAGTGTATTTGTAACTACAGCAAATACATTTCTTTCAAGTAGTGATAAATAATCTATGTATGTTTCTCTCTCTTTGAATACAACCTTCTGGATAACCAATGTATAAAGTACCATTTCTTAGTAAGTTGAAATGTGCAGCCCGAGATTAAATGTAAGACTGCTTCAGTTTTAAACACATACTCTCAATCTTTGAAAAAACAAAATATAAAGTTTGCTGTAAGTTTGCCAAATGGTACATGATTAAAGTTCAAGCAGTCAGCACATAAAGATGAAAACATGTTGGTACCTTACTTCAGTAGAAAACAAAGTAACAGCTTCAAGATGTATAGTCTTCAAGGTTAAGTATCACATTTACTCTGAAAGCTTCTTAGACCGATGAAATGTTTTACTTAGTTTCTACATATTATAATGTTTTGTATCCAAGCCTGGCTGAAAGGTTGTGATTTAAGAATCTCTATGTGATAAAAAGCATGAACCAAATGTGATAATAGAAGTTTTGGGAAAATAAACCAACAGATGCAATATGAGGTGAGGTTAAGTAATTTTTGTTTATTGACTCAGCCCTTACCATGTGTGTTAGTGAAATGGCAAAGGTGCAGAAATCTGAAGAAGTTTCTTTAAGTCATACTTTTGGTCTGGGATCTTACAGAGACCGAACACTATAGCATCTAGTAACCTCTGAATAATGCCTGTGAAGACAATTCTTTTAACATCCCACAAGGATTAGATTTCATTTGTAGATTTGTTTCACAATACAAGAAGGAGATTGTTTTCCCTTATTCCTAAGAATTTTGTCCCATCTAACACCTTTAATAGTTGCCCCAACTCAACCCTCATAGAAATTCATAGATATATCTGGATATAATCCATTGTAACTCAGATAACAAGCTCATGGAATAAAGCACAAGGAAAGTCATTTTAATTTAGTATCTTTCCACATTATGTTACTAAGCCTCTCAACAAATATGGTCTTTCTAAATCTGCAATCATGTAGTATTTCAAGAGCCCTTAACAAGGCAGGAGCTCAAATAAGCCTGAACTAAGTCTAGGTTTCAATAGTCACCTGACCAACTGCAGAACTAGCCTTTTCTAGCTGTATTACCAGATGGCCATGAGGACTCAGACCATAAGAGCTAATCAGATGCAAGAAGTTTACTTAACAGGGACATCTTGACATCCAGTAACACAAGCTCAGCTGGGAATATCAGATTTACCCACCTTTCAATAGTGCATTGTATGAAGCCAGTTATGTTAGAAAATGAATCACTATCTTCCTCATCGGAGGATTCCAGTGATAAACTGATGTAATGTCTTGAAGAAGACTGTCATCTAAAGGAAAACATTTCCCAATCTGAAATCAAGACACAAAAATTGATAGATGTTAACTCAGTTTTACTACTTGATAAAATATCCTGCTATCTCACTTTCTGCAATGAAGGACATAAGTACTCATCATGGCTAGATTGAAAAACACCACATCACCTGACAAACAAAATTAATTTATTTTCAACTGCTCTAACTAATGTTTCTTGAATTGGTATATCTTCTTAAGTGCCACTGTCAAAGGAACAAGTAGCAGTAAAGACAACAACTTACACATCAACATACCTCAAGCCACCTGCATTCAATATGCAGATGACTCCACATTAATATGTACAGCCAATGATATATCCTCTCTCCATTCCCTCACCCAAACTGTTTTTCAGAATGTTGAAAACTGGTTTATGCAACACTGCCTCCTCTTAAACCCAAAAAAAACAAAGCTATTGCTTTTTACTCCTACTCATAAATCAGCCACTCCCTTCTTCTCTATAACCTCTAACAATGGTACCAACATCTTCCCAGACACTACAACCCGTCTACTAGGGGTAACTATTGATAATCATCTCAATTATGATGAACACATAAACTCCACCATTAAGTCTGTTAACAGAAAACTTGGCACCCTCTATAGAATAAAAACCTTTCTTACCCCCTCTGCAAGGAAAACAATTGCTCAGACCCACCTCATTTCCACCCTTTTTTATGCCTCTATCATATATACCAACCTATCCAAAAGCAACCTCTCTAAACTCTCCACATGTTATAATAGCATAGCTAGATTTATCACAAGTTCCCCCTTTAAAACTCACCACTGCCTTAACATCAAACAACTAGGGTGGCTAGAACTGCAAAACCATATACTCTTTCAACAATTGCTTATAACACAAAAGATTATACACCTCCCTAACAACACTCCTATCCTGTCTAATCTTATTACTCCTGACACTAATCTACCTACATTATGCTCTGCTAACAAGCTCCTAGTTTTATCCAACAAAGCTAATAACAAAGCCGGCGATTCTCTTTTCGCTAACACCGTAGGTAAATTCTGGAATCAACTTCCTGCTGAATTATCTACCATTACTTCTACTTTTCTTTTCAAAAAACATCTTAAAGAACATCTGAAAACACACTGGCTTTGTCCATGTACTAACCCCCACTGATATATATTCTATATTCGATATATATTCCATATGATTCTATATTCTTAACTCTATCCCTACTCCTGTATCCACTGCCTTCAATTCTACTCCTACTCTCCTATAATGAGAATAAGATAGATTTATTATTCCCTTTATCTAATAATTGCTCATACCTTTCTAGTGTGATTTGTAAACAAAAAAAAAAAATTGTTTATTTTTTCTGTATAGAAGTGCTTAGTTCAAATTATTTAGTATTGCCTAGTTTTAATTCTGTAGAATTGCTTAGTTTAATTTTTACTATAAATTTTCTTTTTTTTCATATAGAAATTTACTATTATAACCATTCAGCTGACCTCTACTAGCTCTGTATTGTGAGTAATTCTGGTCCTGAACTTTGTTAACTTTGTCAATTTCCTGTTTGGAGCTTTTCTCCCCGGGCCTCTACTGAAAATGGACATATATCCAGCTAGACTAGCCCAGTCAACAAATGTAAAATAAATAAAATAAAATAAATAAAATAAATCATAGTTTGGTAAACTACCCCATGTAGCTGTGATAAAATACATAAGTAAAACTTATCATAAAAATAAGGCAAATATGGAGTCCATGTAAGACACTATTTTACTATGATGGAATAAATAAGTTTATTTTATTTCATTTTATTTTATTTTACATTTGTTGATTGGGCTAGTCCAGCTGGATATATGTCCATTTTCAGTGGAGGCCCAGGGAGAAAAGCTCCACAAACAACAACCAAATAGGACAAGACAATGATATTTACAATAGAAATTGGTACATTACAAAACTTTATAACATATTACATATCTAGGATTTTACATTCTGTACTCCAATAGGGAAAAACCTGATGTAAAATTAACCTAGATACAACAGTAGTTTGAATTAATAATGGACATTATATCTAAGAGATACTATAGATACTAAAGTCACACAAAATATCAAAAGAAAAACACTAGTGTTAAGTGGATACAGTATACAAAAGCAAAATACAAGGATACAATTATAGTGTTCAGTCTCACAAGAGTTGTGGTCTTATATGAAAATGGTTAGTCATTCAATAGTATGTACATATTTACATGAGGAAAAATCCTCAGAATGGACAAGCACACTATTATCAGCGAGTAAACACAAGTTAATGTTCATAAGGGGCTAGGAATCAAGGGAGTCTAGAAAAGGGTATGGTGGTTAGTCTGGGTTATCACAGACGCATAGTCAGTGTGATTTGAGGTAGGGTTTGAGCTTGCTTTTAAATAGGTTAACTGAAGATAGTGAGGGTAGCTGACTTGGGAGGCTGTTCCAGGTTTTACCTACTGTATTAGAGAACAGGGTGTCACCAGCTGAATTGTTGGATTTAGATATTTGTACAAGTAGTTTATTAGATGAGCGTAAGGTTTTGAGATTGTTATAGGGGATGACTAGGGATGTAAGTATGGGTGTATTTTGAGGTAGATACAGGATCTTATGGGCTACTATTAGTTGATTGAAAAGTAGTAGATTTGGCAACTCTAACCATCCAAGTTGATTCAGGTTGATACAGTGATGAGTTCCATAGGAGGACCCAGATGCAAATCTGGCAATATTGTTGTAGGAGGATGACAGTTTGCTCAGATTACTTCTGCATATTTTGGTATAGATAGGGGAGGCATAGAGCAGGGTAGAGATAAGGTGGATGCAAGCAATGGTGACCATGGCTAGAGGAGTTAGAAAGGGTTTGATTCTGTAGAGGGAACCTAGTTTCTTATTTACTGTTTTTATGGTGTTATTAATGTGAGGCTCAAAAGACAAGTTATTATCTATTAGTACTCCGAGTAGTTTGGTGGTTAGCTCAGGAGATATTATAGTTCCATTATTTGAAGTGATAGTAAAGTTAAGTGGGGAGGTTCTGCGAGTGGGGGTGAATAGTAGCATTTTAGTTTTTTGGGAGTTTAAGATAAGACACCTTTGTAGGAGCCAGTGTTCAACTGTACTAAAGGTCTTTTGGGATAGTGACTGAAGTTCCAATTGGGAAGTAGCAGAGCATATGAGTGTGGAGTCATCAGCGTATTGGATATAGTCAGCTTGTGAAATTACAGAATGGAGGTCATTTGTAAAGATGGAGAAGAGTAAAGGACCCAATATGGATCCTTGAGGGACCCCTAGGGCTACTGGGAGGTGAGAAGATAAAGTATTATTCCATAGTACAGCCTGTTGCCTATTATCTAGGTATGATTGGAACCACTGTATAGTAAGGGCATCCAATGACAGATATTTGAGTGTGTCTATGAGGAGGTGGTGGTTAACCATGTCAAAAGTTGCAAGGACTTTAAACAAATTGTCCCATCTTAGCTTATTAAAATACCTACATAAAGGCTAAAAAGCAGATATGGAGATCTTTTGTCAGACATACTTGCAAGAAGTAGAATTTCTTAATGTTCATGTAGATGCAATACTCCTTTATGAATCCATCCTAAAAAGTTTGGATTATTCTATTTAAGATACTCTACAGTCTTTGCATTCCGTATTAGGCAAGGATATTATAAGATTAAAGGTCAATTTTAGGGCTGGCAAGTGGTGATCACCTTTTACATTGATGGTGGAATTGACTGTTTCTCCCATACCTGAGGTGTTACATAAGGCATGAGGTCATATCCCTCTAATGGCAACTCATCCACTCATTGTGCATTTATGTTTTTCCTGGACACCAGCTGTCAGACTTCATCAGGCAAAAGTTATAATAGGATGAGCATTTTACGAAAGAAGGGAAGAGTATCTGGTGAGGACAAATGGTAGACTGGAGGATTATCTGCAATGATTTTATATTTCTGTAAATCTACAATCAAACTTCTCCATTCCACACCGACAGGTGAATTTTGCACCAAGGTAGCCGTCTACCTAAATATCAGGCTTTAAGGACCTTTAGAAAAGTGTCATAAAATACAGACCCAATTTGGGCAACACAATATCAGTTTTATCATCAGGAATGATTGAATTTGGTCCATGAATACAAGACACATCTCTCTAGAGTCATTTACATCTGTTCCTTTATAGTAAGGTTGGATAAGCATTCACAGGCTCATAAATAATATGATATCTTGTCAGTAGAAAATTGAAAATATGTCTTTAAATGTTTATAAACTCTAACCTCCAAATATGCAACAAAATCTAGAAGATTTAGGATTCTTGCTTGCAAATGTTTACATAGATATTTTTATACCCCAAGTAGACTCCAGAGAACTTTCTTCACATAGACAGCAAATGTTGGAGGTGTGACAGGGAAGAAAGAGGTACTTGGGAACGTATTTTCTGGGAGTGTAGTGGGTTGGTGGACTTTAAGGATTCCCTGTGGGATGTACTGTCAGGGATTTTGGGTGGCAAATTGGTGTGTCAAGAGAGTTTTTTCGAGCTATGATACAGAATCGGAATTGCCTAGACATGGTAAGGCCTTACTGTGTCTAATTAAATAATTAATAAATAATAAATAGCAATTACTAGAAAATGGAAATCTAAATCTAAATCAACTATATTAGAAGTAGTGACTATAGTAACAGTGATAAAACAACTGAAATTAAGAACTTTAGAAAATAGAAGGAGCAAACTACATAAGAAAAAATGTGAACTGTAGGAACAGTACATACAGGGGAGTAATGAGGTTTAAAAGAAGGCAGGACTTAAATGAGCTCTGTAATGTCTGGCTGAAAATGATTGGTTGGATGTAAGTGCAATGCTTGCAACTGGGAGTGTGTTAGTATGGTTTGTGATATAAAATTCTTGCAAATAGGATTGTGTCGACGTGGTTTGTTTTCATTTCTATAAATGTATGATTGCTTGTGTTGTAATTGTTGGCTTAGGAAAGATGTTCCTTGTTTAAAAAAAATGGGGCAGGAATTGAGTAATTTATGTAATGTTGCTTAGTTTATATGATATGTAGCAATATATGTGAAGTATAATGCTTGTTGGTGTTAATTTGTTAATACAGTTTGATTACTTTTATATAAATGTAAAATTGCTTATGTCACAAGTGATAATTCAATAAAGATGTCTTAAAATAAAAACTCTAACCTATATGTTTAAAATCTATACAGTAATTGTATCAGATAGGGAAATGGAAAAGTGACTGTTTATTACTGTTGTATAGAAGGCTGTAGCATTAAAGTAGGACATTTGGGAGTTTCTTAAATGGGAGGATCATCAAAGACTGAACAAGGGTTCTGCCTGAAGATGTCTGATTCCTGTAGTTGGATGGTCCATTCAGGGCTTAGTTTGGGTGTAACCTGAAGGAAGAGCAGGTGAAGAGTTTATCTGGAGCTGGAATGAAGGTAAAAGCCAAATCCTACAGCTGTGAACTATAATCTACAGCCATGATTTCTGAAAGAGCTGTGTAGGATTGGACCTATATGAAATAAAATTGGTGGAGCTACAAGGTCGGGTGGCACTATGCCAGGGTAATCCTATGGCTAGGTTTGTAAAGACCTCAGGGCCATTAGCCTAGTACACACCTATGAACCTATAAGAACTAGTATCTACATTACTGGGTAAATACTGCAAATATCTCTGAGATTATGTAGTGCCACAGCAGACTGTTTTCATTTCATCTTTAAAGATAAGCTTGTATTTTCACATATCTCTGCCTCCAGTACGATTAAAGAGTTGACAGTAGTTAACGTCACAGGAGATGACCAAGACGTCTACCTCCATAACTGAATTGAATCAAAATACTGTAAATTACTTTCTGAGACTCCTGCTGTAAGTTAATGAAGGCTGAGGGAATCAGAGTGTGTACTACAGGCAGCATCTTATTTTTACAGGCCTTAAATAATCTAGCATTAATATGTAATACAAGAGTAAAGTCCAGCCCTGCTCCACGGCTAACAGAGGAAACAAAAAAACTCATGATGAAAAGCAATAAAGCATAAAGAATTGGTACAGAAACAGAACTCAAAATGACTTCCAGCAGTTTAGACATCTTAAAAACCTTACAAAACTCCATGTCAAACAGGACAAGCAAACATACTATAACAACCAACAAGACAAACTTCAAAACAACACAAAACATTGTTGGTCATCACTAAATAAATGACTCCACCCTGGCAAGACCACCATTCCTTCTCTAAACACAGGTAATACCACAAGTCTCAGTCCCCACACAGTGTAATTCCTACTTTAGACAATCAATATTATCTATTAGACTAAAACACCTACCTCCCTCTCTCTACTCCTGTCAAGCCAAAACCAACCATATCTTTACTGTTAGTCCAGTATCCACCTCACTCATAATGAAGTTGCTCTATAAACTAAAAACTATCACCATAGCTGTAGACCAGTTGCTATCACACCACCTAAAAATGGCTGCAGAAATCATAGCCATCCCTGTGTTCATACTAATTAATAGATCCATAGCAAAAATATAAATCCCAAGACTGTGAAAAAAAAAACATATATCATACCATTGCACAAAGGTGGCACAGCTACAAATTAATAACTACAGACCAAAAACAATTCTCTTCCCCCTATTCAAAATATTAAAGAAATGCATCCGTTACAGCTGATGCAATACCTAGCCTCAAATAATCTACATTCAGAAACACAATGTGGCTTTAGGCCTCAGCACAGCACCACCACTACTGCTCTACTACATTTTACCAATATAATAAACCAAAATAGAAACAATGGTCTGCTGGTGTCTACCATGTTCTTAGATTTGTCAAAGTCATTTGATACTGACTCATACCAGCAACTACTTATTCAAGTCTCCTCAACAGGACTTTCAAAAAACTTCTTGTCATGGTTACTTTGTCACCTATCTGGAAGGCAACAAGCTGTTAAATGTCAGCAGACCTACTCATCCTTTCAACCATTTACTATAGGTGTCCCTCAGGGCTCTATCCTGGGTCCTCATCTATTTAATATATTTATTAACAACTTCCACACCTCCATTCACCTTGCTAGTCTAGTTCAGTACACAAATTTATTTATTATTTAGTTATTTATTTGACATTTGTTGACCAGGTTGGTCTGACTGGGCATGTGCCCATTTTCACAGAGACCCATGGATAAAAGCTCCAGAAAGTAGATGGCATAAGTAAATCATATTTTAAAATCACAAAGCAGTAAAATAGAAATTTCATACTGTTACAATACATACATGGAGAAATTGACAGAAAATAACACATAGTGTAAATACTAGACACGTGGATTTCATCCTATACAAAGTTCAATATATATATATATATATATATATATATATATATATATATATATATAAATATTATTAATGAAAAGCATCAACATTGAGATATAAACAGATAATAGCTGCAGTATAACATCAATGTTACTAGTGAGAAAAGGAGAGCATTTGGAAGTAGGGGTAGTGGATACGAGAGTAGGGGAGAAGGGGAAGATTAAGTAGTTTTAGAGCAGGGCAAGTCGCAAAATTTAGTAGATTGTCTTTTAGTGTTTTTTGAAATAATTTGTGTTAGAAATTAATCTTATATGTTGGGGCAGTATGTTCCAGGCAGTTGCCACTGAGTGGCTATATAGAAGTTTGCCAATGGATTTGTTAGGTTTGTGAATATGAAGGAGGTGTTGGTCTGAGCTGTGAAGCTTACAGTTAGGGACATAGCAAATGATGAGGGAAGAGATAACAGGGCAGGAGAGGGGTTGGTTAAGAATGAAGTGGGTAAGGTAAAGATGAGGCAGAAGGAGTGGATGGTGAAATTCAAGCCACTGTAAGCTTTGTAGTGAAAGGCAGTGGTGTGAGCGATATGGTAAATTGGCAGCAAATCTAGCAATTTTATTATATGTAAATTACATCTTAGTCAACAGATTCGTTTTAAGGTTAGTTAGGACAGGGGTTGCATATAGAAGGGTTGGTAGTAAGTAAGCTTGAGCCAGAGAGAGTTTGGATTCATTAGTCAAAAATTTTTTTATTTTTGTAAAGTAGGTCAAGTTTTTGGCGAGTCTTTTTAATGCAATTATGAATGTGGAGATCAAATTTAAGTTGACCATCTATTGTAACCCCTAATGTTCAGTGTGGGGTTCAACTTTGATAACTGTGTTGTTTACTGAGGTGACAGTGAAGGTGGCTTTGAAATGTTGGAGGGATTTAGGGAGGAAGAGGGAAGTTTAGTTTTGTTTGGGTTGAGAAGATGTTGGTTAGAAGTTAACACTTTTTCAACTGAGTGGAGAGATCCTTGGGACTCAACATTAATATCTGCAACCTCAACAATATATAAGCTCCAAAGCATTACCCAAAGATCTTTCTCCTCTGTAGAAACCTGGCTCAAAGAATCAAACCTCTTACTAAACTGCAAAAAAAAAATAAGTTAATGCTTTTCACTTCAAAAAGTTGCCAAAATCATAAAAAGTCTTTCACCATAAGTTCAGCAAATAATAATGTAATTGAAAATGCAACCACAGTACACTTCTAGGTGTTACCATAGATGACAGTCTCAAATATGACCAACATATACTGTGTACCATTAAATCTATACACTGGAAGCTAGGCTTCCTTTACAGAATTAATTAATTCCTTACAGATACTACAAGAAAAACTCTAGCCACCACCTCATTGCCAACTTTCTTATACACCACTCCTATACCAATAAACTTAAACAATACTGAAGGAAAGAAACTTGCCTCCTGCTACAATAAAATATCTAAATTTGCCACCAATCTCCTTAATATAACCTACCATTGTCATAGCTTAAAGCAATTAAACTGGATTGAACTGCACAAATACCTAACATTCTCTCAACTAACTTCAGCACACAAACTCATTCACCATCCAGAAAAAATGCCCTACACTAAAAAACATATCAGTGCCCTACTGTCCAGCAAGGGCCCTCTGTTTTAGTAAAAAATTCTTACAACTCACAAAAAAACATCAAACAATATTGCAGGAGACTTGTTCAACACCCAGTACATTGCTAAACTCTAGAATAGTATCCCCACACAAATAAAGTTCTCTGACAGACCTAATAGTTTTAAACCACTGCTTTAAGAACATGTTAACCAGTTTTGCTTCTACACTTGCTAATCACCAGGTTGAGACTTTGCGCTCACCATACAAAACTCTCCAAGTATTCTCCTTAAACAGAATTTTCTCAACCTCTCACTGAAAATGACAAAACAATTTTTATGCATAACTGCTACCTGTACAATCCACTAAGCTGCAAGTGGGCTTTCTGTTCAGTAACTTCTACCTCTGTAAAATCTTAAAATGTATCCATGTAACTATTGTATGTGTATGAATGTAAATAGAAATGTAAGTACTCCATGTTTAAATGGAACTAAGTATAACGCAATGTAAACAAAAGAATCTTTTGTCCACGGCCTCCATGGAAAATGGATATCACTTAGTCAGACTTTCCCTATAAACAAAGACAAATAAATAAATTAATTAATTATTAACGTTCATAGCCTTAATAATTTGCATTAACTGCTAGATGGAATGTGAAAGCTGTAAATCTAAGAATTGTCTGCTGAACCTATTATGTAGATGGTCCTTTAAAGACATATTAAGTGAATCCCTCTGTATGCTGTACTTTGTATTTCTTTTCAATGTTCAGTTAACTGTTTTCTTGTGTTAAGAGCAGCTAATAATATTTTAAAATAAAGGTATTTAGCTGTCATGGACTGGGTCAGTGATGGTCAGGAGAACATAATTTTAGGACGAGTAGAGTATGGTCAAGTAATATTGAGAAAGGAGACTGTTGAATCATTGGATCTGTGACTTATTGGCAATTGTCCACTTTGTCCAATCAGTCCCAGTATTTCTGTGGGTTACAATGGAGTATTATTGAACAATACAGCATTGCAATGCAGGCAGTACTCCCAATCATTAAAACATAGTTCAGCTGTCATATGAAACATAATTTTAGACATAAGTCCAACCATTTTTTTTTTGACATCAAACTAAACTGTCCCTGACTTTTGTTAGCATCTGTAAATAGATCATAATTTTGCTATGCCCCTCCTGAAATCTTTTTATTTTTTTTTTGAGCAAATATAGTATTTTACAATCAAGTGATAATAACAATCAGTGTCTTCTTTTATTTCAGAAAAAAAAAAACATTTTAATTTATTTTATCATATTCAATCATCTTTATAAACCAATGACCAGATTCAGTGAAGCCTACATGATCCATTTACACCATGTGCATAGCATTGCATGATGCACACACAGTAGTAGACTGTTTTGGATTCTTAAGAGCCTCTACGTGGTGTGTAGAGCTGCACACAACCATGCAAACAAAGGTAAACATTGTTGAAAGGAACTTACAGCATAAGCAGCTGAATTGTATAATAATCAACTAATCCAAGATGGAGGAAATATTCAACAAGTTATAAAGCAACTGTGTTGACTCAGTGCTGGTTTTCCCTGAGAATTGCAAAACCTATTGGAGTACAGCAACAGAAATGAGCCTACACAGAAACAATGTTAGGGGCTACTGTTGCTTTAATTCTCGTGCACATGCAACAGGCTGAAGTCTATGCTGCTGCTTGTGATAATAGACCAAGGCCAAGAAGAAGAAGAGTTTTCTGACCCTGAGTAACTCATCACAATCTACATGATATGGGAATTGTAAAGTGCTACAGGGTGGATACAGACACAGGAACTCTATATGCTCTGTAGTCCTCAACTCAGAGCCAAGGCAAACTGAGTGAAACCCATCCCAGAGGAGACAAAGGTATGTGTAGCTCTTAGAATTTTAGCTACAGGTACCTTTCAGAGACCAACAGGGGATATGCTAAGGGTGTCATCACAGTCATCAGCATCCAGGATCCTCCATGAATTCTTGAATGCTATGCTACAACATGCTAGTCTACTTGTTGTGTCTTTCGGCTTATCCCGGTTAGGGGTCGCCACAGCGGAACTCCGGTCTGCTAATGTTTGGTAGAGGATTTTTACGTGCCGAGTTACCAGCCCTGATGCACAACCTTCAACGAAGGCATGCCCATTCATGTATGCCTCCACACAGAATATTTCCCCGTACTCCTGAGGATAGGGCCGTAAATATGCAGGAGAGCTACTCTGTAGCATACTACCCTGAAGTACTGGGTGCCATAGATTGCAAGCATGTAAAAACTAAGGCACCACCTAGGAAACAGGGAAAGCTCTACATTAATAGAATGACCTTCCACTCTGTTAACTGCTAAGACTTGTATAATGCCAAGGGAATCATCTTGTACATGTGTGCTGGGAAACCGAGGCAGTTAACCACAACTCGTATATCTAACACACCTACCAATTGTATCATATGTTCACTGGGGGGATATTCCACAGGGTCATTTACTTGGGGATGCAGGTTATGCACTGGAACCGTGGCTGAAGACACTCATCAGAAATGCACACACACTGACTTATAAATGCTATAATGAGGCACATGATCAAACCAGAAATATTGTTGAGCATGTGTTTGATCTGCTGAAGTCATGTTTCTGGTGCTTAGATACATCTGGTGGAGCCCTGCAGTACAATCCATTGACATGCACTAAAATATTCACAGTATGTGCTATGTAACAAAACATCTTGAGAAAACAGATTCAGCAAGATCAACAAGGGGAAGGGGCATATATCTCACCACCAATGGCAAAGTCACCACAGCCACATGCAGGTGAAGAATCAGAGGGGGAAGCAGCAGCTGCTGTGGGTGCAGGCAGACATAGGCATGCTCAGTATGCCCTAGCATTGGCTAAGAGACAATGCGCAACACACTCATTCACCACCTAAGGACCTAAAACCTTCCTCTTGCACACATACATATAGTAACATTGATGCCAGGCAACTCTCACAACCTTTACCTACCCATGTATTGGCTGTGTACTGCTTACAACAGAGTCAGCCATGAAGTAAAACTGTTGCAACTGCTGGATTTACAAGGTAAGTGTTGAACCTGGATTGCATTGTATAATAATATGATAGCGTGGCATATCCTTGCATGTTGTTACTTGGTAGTGTAAACAAGTAAAAGGTGGGAGATTTGTACAGAAATGACCTCAACATGTGACAACAGAGACTTATTTCACTTATGTGTGCCCGTTATTAAGTAGTAGGCCTCAGGCATCAAAGATTCACATAGACATACCTGTCAAAAGTACTGATGGTCACTACTTGCCCTAAGTGTGGCACCATATGCTTGTACTGGAAAAGCTTTAAAGAGAGAAGTTTGAACACAAATTGCAGTTTCAAACTTTACAACCCTTACAAGATCATTAACAATAAATATGGAAATATTTTGAGGCCATCAACTTTCTAACTTTCTAAGACCAATAAAAGTCAAAGGTACAATTACAAATTCAACATCAGAAATGCAGATATACTAAGGACTAAGTCAGCTATACAACCTGAGAATCAGACCAAAACTTTTGTATCCCTGGATCAAGATACTACAAACAGGGATATGCCACAGTTGTCATCACTTGCACAGGGTGTTGTGTGGGGAGACAGGAAGCCTAGGTTGACACAAAAGTTCACTGAGTGTGAGTAAGTGAGAAAGAGAAGCAGGCAGACATTCAGATTAAGCAACAAATGGCCAGTGAAACAAATGAGTTTTAAGCTTCATGGCTGAACTGTGTAACTGTTGTGTGTGTGTTTGTATGGGCTCTCCAGGTGAAACTGGTGTGTGAGTGTTTGCATGAACACAGCCAAGCTATGTGCTAGCTCTATGTCTTGGTATGTTGGACAAGTGTGAGCCATGCATGGTAGAGATGGCAGTTCATTGTTGTCATACCCAACCATGAAAACTAGCTCTGCCAGAAGTTGCACTGGCAAATCCACACCCATGGTTAGGTGTACTGTTTCTACCTGAACATGACTGATGTCTGTTGGATGAGGTCACCTCATGAGGACACCCAGGACCACTACCTCATGGCCTGACACATCTGGGTGTGTACAGCTCAACCACTGACAGAGCAGTAGAAGTATTGCTACTATGGGGCTGTGAGTGGGCATGGCCATGATGACTAACAGCAGATGATGTGGCTGACCTACGCCCATGAGGATGCCATCCTCCTCCCATCAGATGTTCTATCACAGGCACTGCTCATTCCAATGTGTCATTCATTTGATCCAATGAATTGGCAACACAGTGGAGACGGTCATGCATGTCAGCGTGTACCACATCAATAACCTTAAGCATTTCTCTGGAGGACCTATGCGAATGTGCCTGTGCCTTCATGATGGCCCTAAACATACATTGAGTGGTACAGGAAGAGACACCTGGAATGGGGGGGGGTGGACAACAGGCCTCCTCCAAGCACCCATAACAGCCCTCCTGTGTGGCACCTTGCCCACATTTTGGCAAAAGCCCGAGTCAACAGACACTGAAGAAAGAGTAACCATCCTTCCCTGATCTGTTACCTTGCCCTCCACATGTCCAGTATCTGAGGACTCACTGGAATGGGTAGGCATAGGCCTTCTGGCTGTGTCTGATAAAATTTTAGGGGATAGCTGTATATCAATCTCAGTGTCAGATTCAATCTCTGCACCCCTGACTGTCCCTCTGTTTGACCACCATCATCATCAGAGTCTGCTGATACTCTGACATTAGGTGGTAGAAGTCCCACACTTCCACTGTCAGGATCACCTGTGATAATAAGCTGCAAACACAGGAACAATTAATACCTGCACTACTATAGTCCAATATATGCTAACAAAATAACAGTGGTGTCACTATTAGACAGTAAAACAATACACACAACAGTCCTGATATTAACATCATACATTCAAATATTTCTTTGAATTACTCATCAGTACTGCCATAAAAATGTTTGGCTTACCATGTACAGATGATGTTATGGTACTTATTCTGGATGGTCCTGGAAGAAGTTAAGAAAAAGGTAATGGCAACATAATCATAATTAACAGTAACACAGGGGATAATACATTTTACCTTTATATGTCCATTATAATACTTTCAACAAGAACTTGGATGACAATGATATTCCAAGATTGTGGACAGCCTGTGAACACTCTCTCCTTACAGCTCCTCAACTCTCTATTTGAATCTTCATAATCAGGAACCATTAATCTAAAATTTCATGTTAGTAGAGACCCTGATTAAATCATCTAAATATCTGGATATGTTAGTCCTTAACTAAGTTTTCACTCTATAATTACAGCATTTCTTTACCTGGATACTTCTACAGCAAAGGCACATGACATTTTAAGGCCTAACCTTATTAGTAGTAAAGGCAGCATAAGGTAAGCAACTGGGTACAAGCTAAAATTTAATCATGCCTAATGACCTGGAACAAATGAACTTACAAACAACCAAAACTAAGCTATCACAAATAGCTTCATCTGAAAAAGAAACCATATCAAAAAGGCAGTGAACACTAAAATAACATGATACAACTAAATCTACTTCTAAGTCAAAATCTGAAGGGGCCTATTTTGTGAATGACCTGAAATCTGCTCTAATGCCTATACAGTCTGACATTCAGAAATTTTCAGTTCAACTGACAAACTTCAGAATGTCACTGGAACAAATTATTTCTTGTTTGGACTGTGCTGAAGCCAAGGCAACAGCTAATGAGATTAAAATTGAGGAACTCCAAAAACAGCTAAAAAATATAGACTCTGTTCTAGAAGACATGCAGCAAAAACTTACAGACCATGAAGCTCATAGCAGAAGAAACAACATCCTCATACGAGGAATTCCTGAAACCTATGACCAAGCACAACTTCAGGATAATAATAATAAAAAATTAATGTCTAAAGCCACAAAATGACTTTATTACATAAAAATCCAACTGGTATGATCTTTCATTCCCTTCATGAAACTTCTTCAGACAAAGTTGTATAATGAACAAACTTCAGGATACTTTTAAAAAAAAATTTAGTTCCCTACCTGATAATCAGTCCAATGTCAAAGACATTGTAATAGAGAGAGCACATAGAGCTCTCCGAAGATCACAAAACCCAATCAATCATCATCAGGTCTATGCTAAGATATTAAATTATCAGCATGTTCAAGAAATCTTACATGCAGCAAAACAAAACGGATCAATAAACTGGTATGGACATGAAATTACATTTGCACAAGACTTGCCAATGCAACTTAAACAAGCAAGACAACTGCTTGCTTCATTCTGTGCCTTTCTTTTTGCCAAAAAGGTCAAATTTCAAATGAAATATCCTAGCACCTTATCCTTTTCAAAAAAAAAAAACAACCAGAAATTCTTAGTTAAAACTCAATCAGAAGCTAAAGCTGCCTTTCTTAAAGCTTTCAGAGAACTCCTGAAACTCAGAGAAGGGAAAACTGTAAATGAAAGTCAAAAAGAAAAGGTCTAGTTTACCTAGCTGCAGATTGACTTGAACCCTCATTTAAATTGAAGAGCACTGCACAAAGAAGGCTTATGAACATGTAAAATGGAGTGTAGCAGTAGAGTGTTTTAACTGTGTGGTACATATCTTGTGTTCAGTGGATTATGTATATATTGTTGTTTTTAATTGCAATGTTATGGCTTCTTGATTACTGTATTATTACCTCCAGTTTAAAATTTTGTAAGTTAGTTGACATGCTACTTATCTCACTAATTTTTTGATCAGTCTTAGTAGTTATGTGGTTGGGCACAGTAGTAGCTCTGAGAGATTTTAGTGCTACAGAACTTTTAAAAATGTTGAATTTCTGTTCTTATATTTTTACCCCATGGAGAGGAAAGGACTTCCAAAATTCACTTTACAATACTATGCACCAAGTTTAAAATTAGAGGATGTGAGAGATAGATTCATGGAATGTCAAAGGTCTACTGTATAAGAAGAAAAATAAATTACTTTTACACTTACTCTACCAATCACTCGCAAATATCTTTCTCCAAGAAATACACTTACTTAATGACGACTGGAATAAGGATAGAGATAAAACTTCGATAAATTCAATTACTGCTTTTGGTAGTAAGACAAACTCAAAAGGAGTAGCTATAGTTGTCAAAAACATTTAAGGAGGTTATTATTGATTGTGGATCTGACAATATTGGAAGATGATGTTATTTTCATTGTCTAAACTCTATATCCTGTAGACTCACACTCTTCCTAAGTATCTATGGTCCTTGCGCTAATCAACACAAATTTATCATACAAATATATAACTTACTATTAAGTTTCCTAGTAATGACTATGTGTGTGGGGGGACTGGAATACTGTTATTGACTCTTTAAAGGACAAATCCAGCAGCAACAATTCACGCAATCCTCAAGCTTCACTGGCTTTGGAGGATTTAATGTTAGACGCTACCTTATCTGACCCTTTTTACTCAAAGAGCTACTCTAACTTTGATGATAAATACACATTCTATTCCCTGTTTTATAAATCATGGTCCAGGATTGATTTTTTTCCTGATTTCAGAATCTCTACTAAAAGAAGAAACCATATATTCAGCCAGCCCCAGATTCCTTTCTGACCACTCTAAGATAACCCTGAAAAGTATCCCTCTGAATAACCCTCCTAAAGCTAGCATTTACCTGACATGGTCTCTAAATCCAAATCTTCTTGACAAGAAGTAGTAGTAAAAGAATTTAATAGTGCCTTAGAAGAACTGGAATCTAGTCTTCCAACCTCAGACATTACACTAGATGTTCTGAGGGTGGCTAATAAGGCCAACATCAGAGGATTGTTGATTCAAAAGTTTCTTATTACAAAAAGCTCTCTAAAGAAAAGAAAACTAAAATAAAATACAAAATCCAAGAAACTGAAAAATCACTTCAACAAAACTTCAAACCTGAGTTAGAAAATCAAGTTTCCAATCAACAAAAGGAGCTATACTAATTGCACTTATAACATCTTGCTTTCCTGGAAATGAAACCCTTTGCTAATTACTCTGAATGGGCTCAGCAGCCCTCAAAGTTACTTTCTAGGCTTATAAACATTCATCAACCCCCCCTGTGGTTTCGTAAATTATCTATAATAACTAAATGTTCACTACCAACCAAGACATTCTGTACATATTTGAAAAAATATAAAAGAAACTATATGGACCCCAAAATACAATCTCACCAGAGACCTACAACTCTTTAACAATATCAAATTTCCAAAGATTGAAGAACATCATTCTGAGCTCTTAGAGGTCCCCTTCATATCAGATGAAATTGCTGAGGCAATTAAAATCTTAAAAAGAAACAAAGCCCCAGATCCTGATGGCTTTACATCAAACTTTTATAAACCTTTGCTCCTAAACTGATCCCTATCCTTCTTGAAGTTTTCAATCACATAAGTAATTCGGCTTCACAGACTCGTATCTAAACTCCAAAACTATCTTTATTCATAAACCCAACACTGACAAGTCTAATCCAACAAACTACAGACCAATATATCTTGTTAATGTATATACAGAAATCCTTTCCACTGTACTAGCAAAAAGACTAAAAAAGTCCTATTACAATTATATCCCCAGAGCAATCCGGTTTCATGAAGAAGAGACAAACTTGTAATGACACCCTCATTTTGGATGCAACCATACAGTTTTTGGTGAAAGATAAGCTTCCCAGATATCTTCTGGCACTTGATGCCACTAAAGCTTTTGACAGAGTTAAGCTAGACTTCTTCTTTCTGACTCTACAGCACTTCAACATTCCAAATGCATTCATAAATATAATTAAAATACTTTATAACTCCTTGTATACTACACTGGTCATCAGTAAATCCTATTCTAACAGAGTAAATTTAAATAATGGTACAAGGCAAGATTGCCCCCTTTCACCATATCTCTTTAATATTTATATTGAACCTTTATTCATCTATCTTTCTATCTATCTATCTATCTATCTATCTATCTATCTATCTATCTATCTATCACAAAAAAACCTTTCATCACATACCCAGTATACTGTACAACAACCTTTTATTATCAGCTTCTGCTGATGACCTCAATATACATTTTCAATTACCTAACACCAACTTAAATAAAATCTTAAAAACTATTGACATCTTCTCGAAGGCATTCAACTATGAAGTCAATCCATCCAAATCTCTCATCTTTCCAATTAAACCACTAGGTCACAACACATCTCTCTTTCCAAATACTGAAATTAAATTAAAATATGCACTCCAGTATTTAGGTTTAACGTTTGAACACAATCAAAAAAATTCCTTTCAAAATAATCTTCTTAAAGCTTGGATGAATATTGAACATGACCTGGATAGATGGAAAAACATGAAGACCCCCGTTTTATCTAAAGTAGCAGTTATAAAAATAAATATCCTTCCCAAAATTCTGTACCAATTTAATGCAACTAATTCTATTATTCCTATGAACTTCTTTAGGAAAATTAATAAAATTCTAACTAAATTTATCTCTTCCAAAATCCCCAAGAATCGCTCTAGCCAAACTAATGCTTCCAAAGAACAAGGGAGTACTAGGTACATCAGACATCAACCTATACTACTACATATGTGCCAATCAAATAATTTCAATTGCTGACCATTACCCCAATAACTTAGGACACTCACCACAATGGAGTAATTTGTGGTATGCTCATGTAAGATCACTAAAAATTAATCCCAAATTCTTACCTTTCATGGACAACCTGCAAAGTGAAGGATTTGGTGTAGAAGGCCTAGCACAGGTTACATCACAGCAAGATGGAGTGAGCCCCCCAAAGCAGAGAGAAACAGGAAGATCAGGAAATATCTGAAGAAGATATATGGACATGAAAAAGGAAAAGAGATTTAATATGGTGTAATATTTATGCAAAGGATAAAGCAAAACTACCCAATAAAAAAAGAGCAGCACCAAAGATATTTGCAGAAAAATACAGACAAAGGAATCCAAACATGCACAACTTTATAATTCAAAAACAAAAAGGAAAAGTAGAAAATGAGATTAGTAATAGAGAAGTTAAAGAAATAAAAACTGAGGTCATGGAGAACCTGCAAAGTGAAGGATTCAGTGTAGAAAATCTAATTCAGAAAGTACCACAACAGAATAGAGTAATGGATATCCAAATTAAGGGGACATCAGTGGAATAGGAAGCAATTGGTCAGGTGCCATATGAAGATAATTTAGAGCCTTCCACAGGAAACCAGTTTAAACATTCACTTGAAGCTAGACAGCAAGGGAAGGAACAAGAAACTGCGGAATGTCTGATGCAGTCAATGTGGAGGAGTGATAGGTCAGTGAATTCCCATATGATAGACCAATGGATGACACGGGGTAAAGTTGAAGAGAATGTGCCACAGGAAGATGCTATAGAATCTTCTATAAAATGCCCACAGTAATTGGAAAACAAGGGATGTGCCCTTAGTTTGGAAGAAAATGAGATAAGAGAAGAGTTGCTAGATTTAATAGACACAGACAGATATATCAAGATCAATGAAAGAAATAAACTGCAGAAGGTTAATAAAACACAAAAAGTCAGAAGTTTGATAAAACAAATGAACACAGTAATTAGGACTGTTCATAGAGACCCATGTGATATAACAGAAGTAAAGTAAAGTACAGGATATATTATTGTACAGCTAAATTAATAACTGATAAAGTTCTACCATAAGAACACTGGGTAATGAGGGAAAGGAAGAGGAGAAATCAAATACCATCATGGAAATATCGAACAGAAAAAACTATAAAGCAGTTAAGACAAGAAGTGTCACTGTTAGAAGATTATAGAAGAGGGAATAGATCAAAAATAGATGTGTTAGAAGCAATCCACAGTATTAGAACAGACCAGGATTTATCAGGCCTATGTCACATAATCAAACTTTCAAAATTTCGAACACCATATGTTCGAACTTGGAAGTTCGAAATGTGATAACATCGAAACCTCAAAACAGCAAATTTTTTCCCAGGGAAAAAATTTGCTCTTCCGAAAAACACACACGCAACACAAGCGCACCAAAAACCTAATAAACCTACACTAAACCTTACATACACATCTATCTATGCACTAACCTTAACTCAAACCCTAAGGTCCATCAGTATCGCACACTTACCTTACCTGCACCCTAATCCTAAAGTCCATCACTATCTCACACTTACCTTACCTACACCCTAAACCTAAAGTCCATCACTATCGCACACTTACCTTACCACACTCGCACACTTACCTTAACCCGTTCCATAACTTTCATACCACAGTGGAGAAAATATTGAAGCTGCAGAAACAGCCAACCGAATTCTTTCCCTTGGAAAGAATATGTATTTCCGTGACTTCAACGTTTTCAATTTTCGAACTTCCCCATTCGAACTTCTGGTGTTCAAACATCTGGAAGGTTGATTAAATGACATAGACCCGATTTGTCATGCACTATTGCAAATAAACTAAAAATTTAAACACAGGTGGGAAGACTTAGAAGATATGAAAATAAATATAAAGGAAACGTACAAAATAAGCAATTTATTGATGATCCAAAAAAGTTTTATAGAGAATTGCTAAATGAGATAAAAGGAATTGAAAGACCACCAAAAAAAGAAGAAATAGATACATTTTGGAGAAGTATCTATGAAGATCCTCTGGAACATAACAAAGATGCTAAATGAATAGAAGTAAAAGAAAATAAGAAGTTCAAAGATACAGTATATGAAATGGGATGAAGAAACAACCAGAGAGATTGAAACAAAGTTAAGAAAAGCCTCTAATTGGAAAACTCCAAGCCCAGATGCAGTACCTCATTTTTGGCTGAAAGTATTAAGATGAAGATTTAGCCATGAGTAAGAATTATTTATATGCAGAACCCGAACAGACATCAACCTGGTTAACAACAGGAAAAACAATGCTCCTACTTAAGAATGAACCTGCAAGCTACGCTAAAAATTATTCACCAATAACTTGCCTTCTGACAACATATAAACTATACATGGGAATTGATGCTGACAGAGTTTATAGTCATTTAGAAGAAAACTCAATTATGGCAGTAGAACAAAAGGGCAATAAAAGAAAGTCATATGGAACAAAGCATCATTTGTTGTTAAATAAAGTCATAGTGGAGAACTGTAAAAAGCGGAAGAATCTAAGTATGGCATGGATTGACTACAAAAAAAATTTGATAGTGTCCCACATTCATGGATAAAACAGTGCTTAAAAATGTATAAGATACACCCTATACTGATCGACTACATTACAGTGATCATGAAACTGTGGCAGACAACTTTGCAATTAAGCCATGATAAAGGACAAATTATTATCCCAGGTATAAAAATTCAAGGGGGATATTCCAGGGTGACTGTGTCACTGCTGCTATTCTGCCTTGCCCTTACCCCATTAAGCTGTCTACTTAACACATTAGGCCATGGCTATAATTTAGCTCCTAGAAAACAACAAACTGTAAAGACTTCTCATCTTCTCTTTGTTGATGATTTAAAACTGTGTAGCTCATCAGATGAGGAACTGAAAGCAAAACTGTAAGTTGTCAAAACTTTTTCAGATGATATAAGAATGTCATTTGGTCCTGATAAATGTGCAAAGACAACCTTTAAAGCAGGAAAACTGCAACATCAGGAAAACATCAATTTGGGACAAGAATGTGATATAAAATAACTTGAGCAAGAGGGAGTGCATAAATACTTGGGATTTAATGAAGGATCAACAATAAAACACGAACAAATGCAAATAAAACTTAGTAAGGAATATTTCACAAGACTTAAATTAATCCTGAAAACATCACTGACATCTAGGAGCAAAATTCAAGCTATGAACCGATTTGCTCTTCCCATCCTAACTTACAGCTTTGGAGAGATTGACTGGCCCCAAAACATGTTGGACAGATTAGATAGGAAAAGAAGAAGGATGCTTCATGCTCACCAAATGATTTATAAAAATCAGTGCATACCAAGTTTATATATTCTCCATTCTGAAGGAGGAATGGGCCTCCTTGAAATTGATTATATGTATAGACCTGCAATCGTGGGGTTCCACACATATCTGCTGACCTCACAAGACCCAAACATAGTGAAAGTTTTGAAACATGAAGAAAATAAATCTAAAATGACTTCTCTGCTTAATTTAGCAGAAGCATATTGGCTTTAAGCAGAATGGAAATCAAACTAGAAGTGGATAAAAATCAGGCAGCAACTGAATGTGCCAAAAAAGAATATAATGTGAAGGCCAGATGAGAAGGCAAGAAATGTGGAAAAAGCATAAATATAGTTGCAAGTATAGAAAACTTCTGGAAGAACCTCATGTTGGTCAGGAATGAATGCAAGTATGGTTAAGGAAAGGCAAATTCAAACTAAGAGATGAAAGATTAATATTGGCAGCCCAAGATAGTGTGCTACGTACATGTTGGTTTAAAACATCCATTGAACATGTGGGAGAAAGAGACATATGTAGGTTTTGTAAAAGTGAATTGAAAACAGTTGCACACCTTGTTCAGGTTGCGACATACTAATGGCAGAAGGACTGTATACTGAAAGGAATAATAATGTGGCAGGTTTGTTGCACTAGGGATTGTGCAAACATTATGGTATTGAAGTGACTGAAAAACACTGGAAACAATCCACAAACCATCATAGAAAATGATGAAGTTTATATTACATGGGAAGACCCATTACCAACAGTTTAAAAGATAGATGCTAGAAAACCAGATATAGTGACTCCAGAAAAGAAGACAAGAGTAGCATTGATCATTGAAATCGCCACACCCAGTGATTACAGTGTCTTTCGTATAGAGAAACACAAAGTCATAACATATCAGGATCTGCAGGCAGAAATAAGAGCAGTGTGGAAGAAAGATATCCAAACAGTTCCATAGTAGTAGGAGCAACGGATCATATAAAAATAATCTACAATCGTATTTAGATATGTTAACAATCCATGTAACTCTGTACGAACTGCAGGAGGAGTCATTACTGGGCACATTGCAGGTGCTCCGAAGAGCACTTTTGGCTGACATCAAAGACTGAAACAATACTAATTTCATGAACTTTAATCTTGCTTTGACTTAGGAATGGGTTCCATTCCCATCATGGTATTAGAAACCCAAAAGACTTGGAGAAATTAAAAAGGACATTAAGTTGCATAATCTAATCAAACATAAAATCAAAACATTTCAAAATCTCCTTTCTTTTTCACACACAGCAAATGCACTTGTCCTTCTGTAACCAATTCATCTAAACCCAAACCTGAAATTAGGCAACAAAATGATAAACTTAGACCAATTCCCCCAAATTAAAAACTATACTGTCTGGGACTTCTACAGATTAAAAGATAACTCCTTTAACAATGTTAAAAACAATCTTAATCTAAATAACAAATATACAACAATACTGAGACAAATTAAACAGCTGGTGTCTACTATTAGAGACTAGGAGCATTAATAATAAAGTGTTTTTATTAGGAAATTTGCTACATTCCCACAAGATTGATGTTGTTATAGTTTGCGAAACATGGTTAAAGAGCAATGACTGGAAACCTGTTCTGTCAGGGTATAAATGTTTTTACTGTAACAGCCATTCTAACAAAAAATCAGGTGGAGGTGTTAATGATAGGCATTAAAGATAGCTATGAGACTTGTGATTATTACATGTTCAATGATAATACCAATACTATAGACTGTGTAACTGTGACAATAAAGACAACCCTGGAACATATAACAATTGTTGGAGTGTACAGACCACCAAAGTCAAGTGCAGATGACCTAGAGGAATTCATACATTTCTTACATGAAACACAGGAGGGAAGAATAAAATTAGCTGGGGACTTAAATTTACAAGAAACAGACTGGAATAATATTGATTCAACAACATTAGCAAATACATTATTCACAGAGTATATTCAGGAACAACAAAATGCTTTGTCTACCAGGGGACAGAATATACTAGATATTGTTTGTGTTCCTAAAGAAATTATTGTAACTTCAAGTCAAGTTTTACCAACATTTATCTGCAGTGATCATGGGGTCATAAAGGTTAATTTTTTGCTAGATAATTCTGCAAAACTGAAATCTAAGCCAATGCACAGAAGGTTAATTACAGATTATAGGGAAGCAAGAAGGTTGCTAGATAAAACTAACTGGAGTGAGGTGTTCAGTGGAAAAACTGCAGATGGAATGTGAAAAGTTTTGAAAGAGAAATTGTTTCAGTGCAAAAAGTAAAAAAAAAATGTTTAACATCAGGATCTAGGCACATAACATCAGGGGGGTATTTTCCATAAGAACAAGATAACTGATTAAGGTGAGAGACAAAACATATAAGAAATGGAAGAGAGGTCGAACTACAACTTTGAAAACTGAAATAAATGAGCTGGACAAACAGATTAAGCATAGTGTTAAGACAAGATCAAGAAACATTTGAAGCAAATTTATATAAAGATATTGAGCATAATAGGAAACCTTTTTATAGATATATAAGATGTGGAAGGAGTAAAGATACACCATTTTTTTTAAACTGTGTGCAGATTCTAAAATTTATTCTCAGACACAACAGATTATAGATATATTTACAAAATCTTATGCAAAACAGTTTGGCTCCACAAAAGGGGTGGTAAGTTGTCCTAGTGACATCCAGGTAACCCCAGATACTGGAATCAAATTAAAGTATATTGAAAAAGAACTGTGCAAACTGGATCCAAACAAAGCGCAGGGAGGGGACGGAATTAGTAACAATGATTTGAGAACACTTAAGCAAGACCTTACACTGCCATTACATCTATTATTCACTAGGTCATATAACTATGGGGAAATTCCTCAAGATTGGAGACATGCACTTATTACACCTGTCTTTAAGGGAAAGAGGAATAGGACAAACCCCGAATCATATAGACCCTTATGTCTACTTTCATGTTGTGGAAAAATAATGGAGAAGGTAATATTGGATAAGTTATTGTCAGAACTGGATAGGTTGGGACTTGAAACCATATACCAGCATGCATATGTTGAAAATAGATCTATTACCACCTGTAACATGATGTTCTATAACAATATAATAACAGCTATGAATGAAAAAGTGTGCTGTGATGTGATTTATATAAATTTAACTTCAGCATTTGATAGGGTCATGCACAAAAAATTGATCAATAAATTAGTACAACTAGGTATTGATATGCTGTTGATAAGATGGATAGCTGCATAGCTTACAAATAGGACATGGCAAGTATCACACACCAACTGGACAGGTGAAATCCTTGGTTACAGTCAAGGTGTCCCACAGTGCTCTGTACTAGGCCCTCACTTGTTTAGATTGTATCTTTCAGACCTCACTTTTTCATCTGATGTGTTCTACAGTCTATATGCTGACGACCTGAAATTGGGTAAACTGATTACAAGTGTTACAGATAAGGTATGTCTGCAAAATAATTTGACTAAATTGCCCATTTGGGCACAGGAGAATAATATGTTCATAAACACTTTAAAAACTAAGCATATGAGATTTGGGAGACATAAACTGAAAGGTGAATATTTAATACAGCACACAGTGATTGAAACTGTAGACTCATTTAAGGACCTGGGTATATGGGTATATTCAGCTATGAGTTTTTCTAATCATATCAACCAATTGGCTAATGATAGTTATAGAACTATAGGTTGTATAAAAAGATTTATAAAGTTTAGGAAATCAAACATAATGAAGTCATTGTTTGTTAGTTACAATAGACCCAAACTTGAGTAAGGAATAACAATATGGAAAACCTATAGGAAAACAAGCATGAATAAACTGGAAAGAGTACAGCAGAAATATACTAAGGGCATCCATGGATGTGAAAATCTAAGTTATTATGAAAGACTAAAATATCTGAACTTGTAAAGTGTCTCTTACAGATATTCAAGGGGAGATCTTATTCAGGTATATAAGGCATTTAGGGACAACTACCGCTGGGAATGTTTGGGGTTATCAAAAAGTACTAGAGAATTGTCAGATAACCTATGTAGAAGATTCTATAGGAATGAGAAGTGTACTAATTGGTTCTATGACAGAGTAGCTGATGCATGGAACAGACTACCAAATTACATTAAAGCAAGTACTAGTTTAGATATTTTAAGAACAGCCTGGGCGTTTATTATGGGAACAAGTGTTTTGGCATATTGGCAAGCTAGAAGGGCATTAATGCCCGTGCTTAAAATATTTGTATGTATGTATGTATGTATCAAAGATGGTGTAGAGGAAGAAGTAAAACTTGTACAATCCCTAGTGAAATTTTTAAAAATTAAAAGCAAAATGTTATCGGTCTCATACAAGCTAATTTTTGCTATTAAATACCAATCTTCTCTCACATATGATCATTATTGGAATGACAAAAATCCTAGATTAACTGATATTCAACTCTCTCATGCTTTTAATAATACAAACAAATTCTTTCCCTTCAGGAAACTTGTGTATACCCAGCTAATGATAAACAATAATGCCTACTATACCCCAGAATATCTAAAATTCTTCCCAAACATCTCTCCTCTTTGTCCGTTCTGTCCTTCACAGCTGGCTGACCTCTTGCATATTCTTTGGTACTGTAAATATCCACAAAACCTATGGAACTCATTAAGGATCAAACTTGAGGAAATGGGTTATGGGAAATCTATTCTTTCATGGGAATTTGCTATATTGCACGTGAGCCCAGTTAATATGCCTGATTGTGATTTAAAAGTCTTGATTGCTGTCTTATCATTAGCCAAACTCTATATTACGCAAAACTGGCTAGACAGAACAAAGACAGAGTGGAAGAGTTTTATTAACATGGCCTCTAAATATATCATATCTCACAAGCTGATTATAGGTAATAGTAACAAGTGTGTGAAGTATTCCAATTTTTGGAATCTTATCCAAGATCACATTTTGAAATAAATTATAACAGGAACATATCTGTCAACCTGTTCCTGCTTGGTCTTGGAGGTCCTTTCCTCTTGAAAATTATCAGATGGAAATCTACGATGGTTTCATTAATGTTTTTCATAGTAATGAAATGATTATTTACTAAGTCTAACAAAATGTAGTGATGTATGTAAATAGTTGTATATATGTTGAGTAAATGCATGTTCTTATTCACCACTTATTTCTAAACTTACGCCAGTTATAATATAAACAATTCTAAGTGTGTGTACCTGTGATCTCTTACATTAGAAACCTGATTTTTGACATTTCAAGATAAGAAGTTTAAAGGCATTTATTTGCTATTTGTCATATCATTGGTTTATCTGTCCATAAACACATTTCATTTTGTAAGTTTGTACATCAAGTATTAAAAAATGCAATAAAACAAAGATTGGAAAAAAAGAACTTTGATGACAAGTCCAACAATCAAAGCCCATGTGTAATCAATCAGAATGTGTCGTTAATTGTAGCAACCTTTAACCCCACCCCCAAAAAAAATATTGTGAAACAGGACTAACATAGTGATTGAAATTGTTTTAATGTACAACAGCATTTAATAACTGAGATAAAAAAAGCCAACCTGGAAGCTCCTCCTGGTACATGCTGGCTGTCCCTGAAATAGTAGCACCAGTGTCAAGGACATACTGTTCTGCACTTTCCTGTGAGCTATATGGATCCCTGACAGTGGACAGGAAATCTTCATTTGCTATTTGTGGTGGCTTTGTAGCAAGACCCCCCCCCCCGCACCCATCCTATCATGGCCCACTGCAGCTGCTCTCATCCGTGCAGATGAGATCATGTCAGTAGCCCTATGGAGCACCTGATCATATGTCTTGCTGCAGCCACCTATTGTATGAACATTTGCAACTATCTAATGCCAAATTAGCATTCTGCCTGACATATCCTCACCTCCCATCTCAAGCAGGAAGTAACCATGTTGCCTAAAAGCTTCCACAATCACCTGATTCTCAGGGTAAGTGAAGGGTGGTTTTTGGGGATTAAAACATGTGGGTGTCATTATCCTAGGTGTTCTAAAACACAGCAGAAGGATAATACACATACATATCACATAATTAATTAAAAAATGCCTGTTCCCAGATAAAACAGAAAAGGTAGCATTTCAGTATTACCCACTGGAGAAACATTAAACAGTCTAGATATTTGAAATATGAACAACAGGAATTGTGTTGTTGTAACATATTACATTCACATACACAGCAAGGCTGGATACAAAAAAGGTGGATAACAATAGCAACATATCCTTGTTTGTGCCATAATAGAAATGCAGCTGTGCTCCCCTACCACCAAAAGAGCAGGCAAATGACACATTTTGCTAACAAACCACCTCTGAAATGCTAAAAGTGCTGTCAAGTGAACTGTCCATGAAACATATCTACAGATTTAATGGAGAACATTCCATTTTAAGGTATTGCAATCATGTCTACCTGTAAAATGCCCTGGCAAACATGCCCATGCCATCAGTACACTTCTAACTAATACATACAGATAAAAGTGTAGCCTTTGCTAATCCAAAAAAAAAAAAATATATATAACTAGGCTATCGGCCCAAGGGCATAAGTAAGCCTAGCCAACAAGGTTCCCTGGCTGATGCCACCCAAGAAAGTTAATTTCTTGTGCCCCTGTCGATCAGAGTCACAGAAGTGATCCCAGGGTGTATATCCTATTTCCCATCCACTCATCAAGATTTTTCTTAATGAGGAACTTTGCTTGACATAGATGGGTAGCTTGTTCCAGAATGTTCTGTTTACTGTGGTGACAAGGTTTAGGTCCCTAGAGTGTGTAGCTCGGAGGGACTGGGATTTCTTTAGGTGTAGCATGTTCAACAGCTCTGGGTTTAACATAGCTTTATATGTTAGGCAGAGATCTCCTCAGAGTAAGCGATATGCTACAGAGTAAAGCTGGAGTTTTTTGAGACAGTCAGTGTAGGGCATCTGTTTGAGGCCAGTAATCCGCTTTGTGATGTACTTCTGTGGCCCTTCCAGCTACTACAGATGTCTTCTGAGGTACATTCCAAAAGGGGCATTGTACTCTATAATGGGTCTAATGAGTGCTGAGTAGAGGGGAACAATGACCTCTGTTTTCCTGGATGAGAACCCTTTTGTGATGACATGTGCCACATAGAAGGATTTCCTGACTACTATGGCAATGTGATTATCAAAGGAGAGACTACTGTCCATCTGGGTCCCAAGGTCTCTTATCACACATTCAGCATTAAGTAGACTGCCGTTTATATGGTAGTTCATGGGTACAGAGTTTTTACTGAAGGGGATGACAATGCACTTTTTGGCATTGAGCTTGAGGCCATGCCTCTGACACCAGGCATCTGTCTCAGTGAGGCCCTTCTGTAGGACATCTACATCATTTAGGGAGTCGACTATGGCTCCTAGTTTGCAGTCATCTGTGAACTTCGTTAGCCAGAGGCCTTCTGTGTTAGCCTGTACACAAAGAGAAGTAGATACCAAACAGGATAGGTCCTAGGACTGAACCCTGTGGTACTCTACTTGTCACTGGTTTGAAGTCAGATTCGGAGTCTACAACTTTTACAGTGTGGGTTCTTTCAGTGAGCCAGTTGGCAACCCATCTTGTGATGTAGGGATTTATACCTAGTTTAGTGAGTTTAGCTATAATTCCAGAATGGGGGATGATGTCAAAAGCCTTGGCGAGGTCAGGATAGGTTGTGTGAACGACCTTACCCTCTTCTATGGCTTTGGTGACTGCCTCAAAGAAGTTGATCAGGTTCAGAAAGCATGATCTGCCTTTCACAAACCTGAACTGGGTGGAATCCAGAGTTTGGAAGTTACCATTGTCTTTGTTTATGAGTTCCATGATGATACATCCCATGGCCTTGAAGACTAGGCTTGTCAGGCTAATAGGGCGATAGTTTCCAGGATCAGTGGTGGTTCCACCTTTGTGGAGTGGGATAACTGTTGCTGTGCGCCATTCTTTGGGCACAAAGCCTGACATGAGACTATGATTGAACATGCTGCTTAGATGGGGAGCCAGTTCATTCTGAAGTTCATGTAAAATGCAGCCAACGATGTTGTCCAGTCCCATGGATGCTGTATTTTTGGTTTTAGAGAGTGCAGCTTTTACTTGCATTGATGTGATTACAGGGACTCTGCATTCTTCCTGTATAGATATTGGCCCTTTAGGGGGTGAGAGGTGGGTAAAGTTAGCACTGAACCTATCTGACAGGATACTCTTATACTCTCTAAGATTACCTTGTCCCCTGTTGGTCTGTTTTAATTCAGTTCCCTGTATTACTCTAGCATGTCCAAAGGTCAGTCAATGGTTTCCTCTCCAGTCCAGCTGGTGAATCTGGGAATTTTGAGGCAATGTTACAACTGTCTCATGTACACGGACAACCCTCTCCTCCTCCAAACAGTTTAAATATATGTGAGAGATGCAACCATATAGCCAAACTGGAGGCTGAGCTCTCTCATCTCAAAACTGGTGTAACCAGTCAGGAGGAGAAGGTAACCTCACACAACACAACACAATTCCAGTATCACATAGTCCCACCACAACAGCAAACCAAACACATAAAAACACAAAAACATACTCGGAGGCTCTAAATAAAAATCTACCTAAGCAACAGAGACCTCCAAAGCAGACATCCAAGCAAACGCTACCCCAAAACAAAACACATACAACACATAGCACACAAAGTCAGTGTGCCAAGCAGTCACAGCCCTTAAGGCTGAATAACACACCTGATACTCTTGTAATAGGTGACTCTATTGTCAGACACACTGACATCCCGCTCACCAGGCTGAATAAAGAGAAGGTCACAGTGAGCTGCCTGTCGGGCGCTAGGATCCGCCACATAATGCAAGCACTCAGGTCACTCCAAAGCAAATACAAATATGACTCAGTCATTGTACATGCTGGCGTGAATGACCTGAGGCGTACCTCCCTCGACTACATGAAAAGAGACATAGAGGAGCTCTCTGATCATGTAGCCCAGGCTGGTATGACCCTGACCTTGAGCAGCATCTTACCCTCACCTAGAATGATGCCACAGTATAAAGACAAAATGATCGATTTTAACAATTGGCTAAAATTTTGGTGTCATTCAAAGGGGATCCAGTGTCTGTCAGCCTGGGATGACATGCTCGACAAGCCACGTTGCTTCACTAGGGACGGCTTGCACCTGTCACCCCTGGGCTTTCGGATATTGGCAAAGGCTCTTGCCACCCCCATAGTGCCTTTTTTAGGCAAGGCTCAAAAGTCAAACCCACCTCCATAGACAGCACAAGGAACAAGAAACTAAGGGTAATGCTGCTAAATGCCAGAAGTCTTAACCTCAAGATGCATGCACTCGAAGCTCTCCTCAGTATGGAGAACATCAATATCTGTGCAGTGACAGAAACCTGGTTCAAGGCTCCAGAGAGCACCCCAGCACTACCAGGTTATACCTCATATCATGCTTTTCAGCCCCAAAACCCGGACTGAACCACAAAAGGAGGGGGAGTTTCCATATTTATCAAGGTTATCCATACCTCCAGGTTAGTGGCTTTGCACGAAGTATCGGAGACCATCCATGTGCGACTGACAGTGGGCAAGACTGCTTTTCAGTTTATAGCATCCTACAGACGAACCCTCTCAAAGTCAGGAATCCCACTCATCTTTCCTGAAAACATTGGAGAACACTAAGATCTCTCCGAACACCATTATATTGGGCGACTTCAACTACCCAAACATAGACTGGGAGCATTACTCAAGTCCCAGCACCTTAGCCCAAAGGTTCCTGGAATTTATAAACTCAAATGCTATGGAGCAACTAGTCACCACTCCCACAAGAGGGGAAAACATACTAGACCTGATCATTACCAACATGGGGACCCTATGCTCCATACCAGAAGTATATCCCTCATTGGTAAGATCAGACCATAAATTAATTTCACTGGATATCCACATCCCGACCCCAGCCCCAGCCCAGAAAACCACAGTGAAAAACTTCTCAAAAGCGAACTTCACACTTCTCAAAACTGAAGTGGAATCCTTCAAGACCCCAGCGCCAGTGGAAACTATGGCCCAAACTGCAGAATCCTATATAAACACATTCTACGGACATCTCCAGGAATGCATGGATCATGCTTTCCCAAACAAAATCAAGACCCAATCATCCAAAGGCAGACGTCCAGTCTGGTGGACCCCAGCCATAAATAGACTGTACAACAGAAGGAGGAAGCTACTACATGATAGAGCAAAATCCCTAAAAGGGAAGGCATCTCTGATCAGTACTAGCAAAAAATTACGATCTCTCATAAAATCCTCCAAGGCCAGCTATGAGTGAAAATTTGCACAGGACACTAAAGACAATCATAAGGCTTTTTTCAGTTATGTTAGGAACCTGGGATGCAACTCCCAGACTTGTTCTGAGTTGATTCTAAATGACAAAAATACACTGAACCCACAGACATCGCCAATATCCTGGCAGACAGGTTCAATGCAAACCCCCCCCCAAAAGAGCAAGTATCTATCCCGGCAGAGTGCAGCCTCCCAAACATCTCTGATGCTCAGGTGAAGGCCGCCCTCTCCAAAGCAAAAAACACTGCTTCCATGGGACCAGATGGCATCCCGGGTTGCGTCCTACATGAACTCCAAGAAGAACTAATCCCTCAAGTAAAACTGCTGTACAATCTCAGCCTCACTACAGGATATGTGCCCAAAGAATGGCGTACAGCAACAGTGGTCCCACTCCACAAAGGTGGCGCCTCTGTGGACCCTGGAAACTATCGTCCCATAAGTCTGACTAGCCTAGTATGCAAGGCTATGGAGAGGATCATCATGGAACTCATAAACAAAGACATTGGGGACCTACAGACACTAGATCCTACCCAATTTGGCTTCATCAAGGGCAGATCCTGCCTTTTGAACCGGGTCGACTTCTTTAAAACAGTAACCAAGGCCATAGATGAAGGGAAGGTAGTCCACACAGCCTATCTGGACCTCGCAAAGGCATTTGACACAATACCCCAATCGGGCATCATAGATAAGCTATCCAGCCTAAATATAAACCCCTATGTCACAAGATGGGTCACAAACTGGCTCAAAGACAGAACCCACAGAGTCAGAGTTGCTGGAGCCATGTCAGACTCGAAACCGGTCACAAGTGGCATCCCACAAGGTTCTGTCCTGGGACCTCTCTTGTTCAGTATTTACTTTTCTGAGGTACAGGCCAATGTGGGAGGACTATGGCTCACCAAGTTCGCAGATGACTGCAAACTGGGCGCCATAATTGACTCTCCAGCTGACACAAACATCTTTCAAAAAGGTCTCACAGAGATGGATAACTGGTGTCAGAGCCATGGTCTAAAGCTAAATGTCAAAAAGTGTATGGTCATACCCTTTGGCAAAAACAATGTGCCCACAAATTACCACATAGGTGGTAACCCATTAAGTACAGAGAAAGTAATTAGGGATCTGGGGACCCAAGTTGATAGCAATCTCTCCTTTGACAACCACATTGTCAAAGTGGTTAGAAAGACCTTCTACACAGCTCACTTCATCATGAAAGGATTCACATCTAGATCAAGAAAGGTAATCATGCCCCTTTATTCATCCCTCATCAGGCCCATCATAGAATACAATGCCCCCTTTGGGATGTACCTTATCCGACACCTGCAGCAATTAGAAAGACCCCTAAAGTACCTCACCAGGAGGATCAAGGGACTCAAACAGATGCCATATGCTGCTTGGTTAAAAAAACTCCAGCTCTACTCAGTTGCATACTGCCTACTTCAAGGCGATCTATGCCTGACATATAAGGCTATGTCCAACCCAGAATTAATGGACATGCTCCACCTCAGTAAATCTAAATCCCTTAGAGACACGTGCTCGAGGGACTTGAACCTCAGCACAGAAATAAATAGAACATGCTGGAGGGACAGATTCATAACCCAGTGGCTCCCTTCGCTCTGGAATAGAATTCCAATTCATGTTAGGCAGAGCACCTCACTGACTCTCTTCAAGAAGAATCTTGATGAGTGGATGGGGAATCGTAGGTTTGTCCTGGGGATTACTTCCGTGACACTATTAGACAGAGGCACAGTAAACTAAACTTTAAAAAGGGCACAGTATACTCAAATCAAGGGGTGGCGTAAGCCAAATACAATCGGGCTAGGCTTATAAATGCCCCAGGGCAGATTGCCTAGTATGAACCTATGAACCTATGAATCAGTTGGTTCTGTAATTTTCATGCCATTGTGCTGTAACTTAGAGCAGATCTGGGTGTTGCCATTGAGATTCTAGACATAGCTATAGAATGCTTCATGATTGCCCTTAGAATAGGTGGCAATTTTGTTTTCGTAGCTAGCTTTGGAGAATCTTATAAGGGATCTCAGATTCTTACTGAGGCTGACCAGGGAGCTCGTCCACTCATGGGAATTTACTCTCTTTTGCAACAGTCTCTTCCTTCTGTTGTAGAGTTTGTTTATGGCAGGGGACCACCAGATTGACCTCCTTTTTTGCAGGATAGCATCTTGGTTCTGTTTGGGATAGCACGATGCATGCACTCGTGTAACTGCTTATAGAGTGCATTTGTGTAGGATTCAGCAGTCGTAACTGTATTGTCCATCTGCATGGGTGTCATGAAGTTCACCACTTCTGTCTTAAGAAGCATGAAGTTGGCTTTGGAGAAATTTTTTATCATGGTTTCCTTAATGGTGGGTCAGGGCGGGATGTGGATATCTAGGGCGATTAGCTTATGGTTGGATCTGACCAACAAGGAGTAGATTTCAGGTGTGGAACAACAGTCACTCAAGGTGGTAATGACTAGGTCTAGGATATTGTTGCTCCTGGTGGGGGTGTGGATAAGTTGATCCAGGGCATTGGAATTCATGAATTCCAGAAAGTGTTGAGCGTGGGGTAGTTGAAATCTCCCATTATTAGCGTATTTAGTTGAACCCTAATATTTTACAGTATATCAAGAAAAGAGCAGTGGGAATCCTGGGGCATGGTGGGGGATCTGTAGCAAGCTACAATTTTGATTGCAGTTATGCCCAGAGTTAGTTGCACTTGGATAACCTCGGATGCATTATGCTGTGCAACTAGCCTGGAGATGTGGATATCCTTAATGAATATGGACACACCTCCGCCTTTCGTGTTCTGGTCCAGGTTAGATGGCCAAAAAGTGTGGTATGAGTTATAGCCTGGTAATGCAGGGGTGCTCTCTAGAGCATTGAACCAGGTCTGAGTCACTGCACAGATATCGATCTTCTCCATTTTAAGGATTGCCTCGAGTGAGTGCCTTTTGAGATTTAGACTTCTATCATTGAGTATCATTACCCTCAGTTTTTGCTTGTCTGTTCCTGTTATGGTGTAGAATTTGCCATTTGAACCTTGCCTAAAAAAGGCACTATAGGGGTGGTAAGAGCCTTAGCCAGTATCCGGAATCCCAGGGGCAAAAGGTGCAGGCCATCTAGAGCAAAGCATTGTGGTCTGTTGACCATGTCATCCCAGGCCGACAGATACTGGATCCCCTTAGAATGACACCAGAAGCTTAGCCAATTGTTGAAGTCAATCAATTTGTCCTTGTACTGCGGTATCATTCTGGGTGATGGCAGGATACTACCCAGGGCTAGGGTCACACCTGCCTGGGCTACAAGATGGGAGAGCTCTTCCAGGTCTCTTTTCATGTAGTCCAGGGAGGTATGTCTCAGATCATTCACACCAACATGGACAATGACAAAGTCATATTTGCACTTGATGTGGAGTGACCTGAGTGCATGGGTTATGTGGTGGATCCTGACACCTGAAAGGCAGCTGACAGTAACCTTCTCCTTGTTTAGCCTGTTGAGTGGGACATCAGTGTGCCTGACTATAGAGTCACCTATGATTAGTCTGTTGGGTACGTTGGTTTGCCTTATGGGCTGTGGTTTATTGGCACACTGAGCCTGTGGGCTCTGTGTCATTTGGGTTGTGTTTGGGGGTGGAGGTTGCTTGCATTTCTGCTTAGGAGGTCTCTGTTTCTTGAGCAGATTATTATTGAGAGCCTCTGCGAATGTTTTTGTGTTTCTATGAGTGGATGTTGGTGGTGTAGGTTTAGTAGGACTATGTGATGAGTGTGGTGTGGTGCAAGTGTTTACCTTCTCCTCTTGTCTGTCAAGTTCAGTCTTGGTTGAAGAGACCTTTACCTCCAGTTTGGCTAGATAAGTGCATCTCTCACAGGTTGTGGTGTTGAATGTAGGAGGAGAGGGTTGTATGTGTACATGAGGCAATTGCAACATTGCCTCAAGGTGCCCAGATTAATTTGATAGACAGGAGGGAACACTGGGAGCTGACCCTTCGACATGCCTGAATAAAAAACTACTTTCCTCTAGACCAGTGAGGAAAGTGAGTATAATAGCTATTTTTCTCTAAGCAAGTGAGGAAAGTAAGTACAAAATCTGTTTTCCTCTAGGTAAATAGGAAGGTTGAGTGCTGTAGTAATTTGTAGCTTATTTAGTGTGAACAACAAGTTCTGAACAAGTGCTGAGCACGAATAAGCAAATTCAAGTGCTAAAACTAAGAATCTGTACCTGGATCTTGTGGTAGATAGGTTACCTAGTGCTAACCACTTCCGCTGATAAGCTAGAATTCTTCCCTCCAACACAGAAAGGCTTGGGGGGGGGGCTCAGAAGCTTACAAACAGTCCTGGATACAGCAAATCTGTATCTGGACTAGACTAGTTACAGGAAAGGTGGGAAACAAGGGCAAACACAGGCTTTTAAACCAGAAAGTTGAAAGAGATGGAAAAACTGCCCAAATGGCCAATAAACTACAATTTCTGGGCCAGAAACCACTCTTGTGGTAGATAGGCTACTTAGTGCTTACCACTCCCACTGATAAGCTAGAAGTCTTCCCTACGACACAGAAAGGCTTTGGGGGCTCAGAAGCTTACAAACAGTCCTGGATACAGCAAATCTGTATCTGGACTAGACTAGTTACAGGAAACGTGGGAAAGAAGTGGTAGGCTTTTATACCAGAAAGTTGAAAGAGAGGGCAAAACTGCCCAAACAATAAACTACAATTTATGGGCCAGAAACCACTCTTGTGGTAGATATGCTACCTAGTGCTTACCACTCCCACTGGTAAGTTAGAAGGCTTCCCTCCAACATAAAAAGGCTTTGGGGGCTCAGAAGCTTACAAACAGCTCTGGTTACAGCAAATCTGTATCTTGACTAAACTAGTTCCAGGAAAGGCAGGAAACAAGCTTAGATTTTTTTTTTTGGAAAGTGGAAAGGGAGAAAGGAGAAACAGAAGATGATTCAAAATTAAGGACCTAAGTGGTTTGCCCTTCAAAAATGTTCTCTCTGTATTAGGTAGAATGATGGGATGGAGCTAAACAGATGGGACTGGTAGTAATCATCTCCTCACCTTCATCTTCCTTAGCTACATGGTTGACTTTTTCTGGTGTAGATTCAGGGCTGTCAGCACAGTGAATATGCAAATGATGTGTGACGTCATTAGAAATGCAAAATCCCAAATAATTAGCTCTGTTTAGCACATGTAAACAATGTGCAGTCACTCCCTCAGTGTTTGTTTTTAATGGATTGAACCTGTGAATGATTACTGGTAAGGAGAAGGAAAACAAAATAGCAATGCAGACTGTCTTACAACCAGTGGGTATGTCAGGTTAGCCTTTCAAAGTGTTAGATGCAATTTTGTCAAGGTTGGAAATGTAAGTAAGCAGCACACAAGTCACAGGTTCTGTTCATTAATATGCAACCTCCCCATTCATTTGTTTGCAACTGCATATTATATTATTGCCATTTAATATCCTCACACATTTTAAGGACAGTGATATAGAATATCTTACAGACCGCATGTCTCAGATTGTTGGTCAGATAAGAAAAGAATGATTAACAAACACAGAGAGGTAAGACAGAGCTGCATATTTGCAAGCAATACTCATAACTGGTCATTTGATCACTCAGTACACTACAAAATTAATAAATGTGCAAATAACTGATATATGGTTTCATATTACTTTAGATGATGCTGCAGTTGATTGCATGCAGAATGATTTCAGCTCCTTGCTACAAAGATATTTGTGTGGCAAAGAGGGATAAGGCACCCTTACTGTGATATGAAGGTTCATTGGAGTGAGAGTTCAAATCTAGAGCTATGCAGAAATATTTCATGTGTACTAACATTTTGTAGTGTGTATGTCATAGATTGCTCTTCCTCATTTAAACTACTTTTACCTTTTTTTTCTTTTTTTTTGGTGGGGGCAGTGTTTGCATGATGCACATCTTAGTGCAAACATGGGAAAGAGAAAACAATGAATGTCAGGTTTAGCTGTGCTTATCTCACTGGTGCAAAGCAGGACAGTGCACAAACTGGACTACTGGCTCACCCAGGAAGAAGATAGAACATCTGCATAACACCTGTAATCAGGATGTCTGTAAAAGGGCAAAGGTCAAAAACAATACATTGTTCCATTTTTTTGTTTTCCATTGCACTGTAGATAGCATAGACCCCAACAGCTGCAGTCACTGAATATCAGCAGACAGGACTCAGACAGCTAATAACTGAAACCAGATACGCTCAATTCTGTTGGGCACTGCGCAAAAATACTAAATGGCATTGCATGGTGGTTAACAATGAGACCATAAGAATGATTATGAAATTAGGGAATGTCATGTAACTGGTCCTGTGGAAGCAAGTGTAAGTGTCAGGCAGGAATACAGATGGTCCTGGGTTTCTAGTACATATTGTGCAACCTATTTTTACTGTTGTGACAGTGCAGTTTATAGCAATGAACTGAAAACCAGACAAGTTGTATTTCTACATTTTTCTGGCAACAGGTGTAGGTGTAGGGCTCCCCTACACATGGTCCTGGGTTCTAATACATGATATTCCATACACTTTTACTTTTGGTCCACTTCCCATTATATTCACTCTCACTTATAGCACGTAAGATAGTAGAGCTGATATGAATTTTATGTATGAGGGATGAGACATCATTACTGTGTTTTCAGGTGTATGACTGAGGGTATAATGTCTACTATATTTCTGTAAGTATAATTCTGCTATCTGGAAGTGCATAGCCTTCATAACTGCATAAGACACATACACAACTGGATCTATATCCAATAACCTTGTCAGGTCACACACATACATGTGTAACAGCTCAAACTGTCACCTATATTTATGTATAATTCCTGACTATGTCTGAGCAGCACTTCTTCTGTGGTAAAGATGGAAAATCAAGGCTGTGAAAGAAAATGTTTTGTCCTTCATGCCTAGGTTTGAATCCCACTTTGGAAAAATCAATTTTCCTCAGTGTATAAATGTAAAAACAAATGTGTAAGATAATTACATTTATGCCCCCAGTGTATGCCTGCAAACTAAACTCTCCTAACAGTTACCTTTCAGTTTCTGATACATATTTCCAGGCTACATCTGTAAACACCCCTCAAACTAAGGCCAAGTGTCAGATTACCCTTCCAGTTTCAATTATTTAATTCCTCCCTGCCTGGCACTGCTGCTCTCCACTTAACATTGCTCAGGATTGCAGACTACTAGTAAACTTAACTGGAATTGGTGGAAAAGCTTCAGTTTCCATTGCTCTAATTTGGCTGGTAGACATGGCTGGCATTAGAAATGAAGGTGCCAAGTTTAGGGCACAGAGCTGGGGTGTCCAGGAGTACAGGATATTTATTGGACTCCTGGTAAAGTGTCACAGTCAAAAGCTTCTGCAGGGGGACTATTCTGGCTCACAGTACAAGTCTGAGGCATGGAATAGGATGGCACAGGCTTTATCCAGTGCTGCTGGGATCCCATGCACTGGAGAATAGTGTAGTCATCATTTTAATGACCTACATGGTAAAAAAAGAATATCTTTATTCATTGATTGAATACGTTTTAGACTGTGGACATCCCACAGCTGTGCAAGTATGACAATAAGGGAGTACTTGTAAGACTTAGAAAGCTAAATAAAGGCAAGACTGGCATGTATACTGCTCTTCTGTTTTTTTCTGTTCCTTCCACAGCTGCCACTGAACATGAGTTCAGTAGTCAGGCTCATGGATAGACTGAGGGAAGCAAGTAGTTTGTATGCAGCAGAAGAGAACTGTTATTATAGTTTTACAAATTAAAAATAGCTTATTGGGTCTTTTATACAGTTGTATCAAATTGAGAATGAATATCCCAACTGTAAAAGCAAACATGCATGCATTAGTCTGTAGCACAAACCTATTGTAGGAGTCAAATATTAGACTGTAGTCAGAGTTTCTCAGTTCAGATACCATGATTCACAACTGCACAATACTGTTATTTCTTTAATAATATTTAAATTAAATTAGAAACTCTATAACAGTGGCATAAATGCCCTGCTGTAAACTATAATCTGTATAATTGGAACATACATATGTGCAAAATATGCACATTTCAAGGATTAATTTCAGCAATCTGTAGTAGAGTGTACATCTGTTAGGACATGTACTTAAATGCAATACTTCATTTAGAAGAGTTGTATAATTGTATTAATAAATTTTATGACACGTGATGGTACTAATTTTATCTCTTTTTTTCTTTCACCCTGACCCTTGTAGCTCTTTTTTTATTTTCTATTATGTGTCATCAAAATGTCTCCATGTTAGCATGTGTATCACATCACTATATGTTACACAGCACAGTGAGGCAGGCCAGCCCCAGTGGATCAGCCTGCCCCCATTACATTGGCTCCAGCACTGATGCACAGCATGTCTGTGAGCAAACCTGGCAGCAATGCCTCTGCTGCCAGTGCACTACCTGTGCCATCAGTTAGTACTGCCCTTTAAGCTGGTGCAGTGGTACCCTCTGGAAGCAGTGGCAGATGAGGGGATTTCATCACCCACTGGTAGATGCTAGGGTTGGTGCATAGGTCATGCACTGCACCACTGGTGTACACCTTCACCAGATGGAGAGGCTGCTCTTCCTCATGGTCCATAGGAGAAGATGTCAAGCACTCCAGCCACCAGGGGAGGGGACAGTGATGACAGTCCAGTGTGTGTGGACTTGATTCTCGCTGTCTCCAAGCTTGATAGGCATGAGCTTATGTTGTCTCCTCCCTCACTCCAATCATGGTGTCCCCCAACCTTTTGTGTCCCTCACTGTCCCTGTCTCTTGTCTTGTTTGGATTTGCTACCTAAGCTACCCAACTTACCTGTCTCAGACATACCAGCATCTTTTACCCAGTAGTCCTCTCTTACAGAATTACAAAAAATGGGCACCTGTTAAAAAAAAAAAAACAAACAAAAAAAAAAAATCATCCCATACATAGCTCTCCATTTCACACACACATTTCTTCTTAACACACTTTATTTAGTCCAATTGGCTGTACAACATGATTACATTGTTGTCACCCCTCTCTCTGGAGTTATCAGTTGAAATTTATCTAATATTTTGCACATATGATCAGTTTTTACTGTTGAAGAAATGGATAGCAATGGTTCTTTCCTATTTCCCTCCTGCACATTCCTGTATTTATTTCCCCTTGTTCTTCTTCTGCTTGTTCACCATTCACCAATTTCCTAACTACCTCATTTTAACACCTATAATCTAGTCAAAAAATAGAATCACACACAACACATGTAAGTAACTGAAAAAGCAATGGATCCCTTCACTTTTTGGTCTCTGTATTTGCATGGAGTTTAGTATCATGCAGCAATGCCAAGTGACAGTGAATGGCTCCACAGTGTTTCGGTTACCTCAGTGCAATGCCATTAAACCTGCTGCGCTATACTAACACACACAGCAACACATATGCTATCAACAATTAAATGTCATTGCATTATCACAGTTTACGTAAAATTATTAAATACACCTGGATTCAAACCCAGTATTATATAGGCTCAAAAGGAAATGTGCCAATGCATTTACACCTGCTGCCACAGAGTCAGTTAAGCAGCAGGTGTGTTTCAAAGACTCAGTTCTGTCAGACTTTAGCAATGCAGCTCATGTTTGTGCACTGCTTAACTTCACGCAAATGGAAACGTGCATCTTGCATGCACAAACACTTTTCAACCATTGCACAAACCCGCTGCTCACTACACTATGGAAAACTAAGTATTATTAAGTGTTAGTGCTGTTTACTCTCCATTTCCTGTTTAAGATATGAAATTACATGTGGAAACCTAACAAACCAAAGGCCCTATGTAACAATATTTCACATATTTGCAATACAACCACGTGTTTCCTCTCCCAAAGCACTGCAACCCTTGTTTCTCAGTGTTTTAATTACACATATATCAACTGCACTACATAAATGAATATGTTGTGTGATATGCAATGCACATCAGTCTGGTAACAGAAAGAATTAAATAACATGCATAACTAGAACTATTGACCCATAAGCCTAAACAGCCTTATCTGCAAGGCTAAGGAAGGAATCATCAAGGACCTTATCCATAGGGACATAGGTGACATTCAGCACACTTGATCTGACCCATTTCGGTTTTGTCAAGGGTTGATCTTGCTTTTTAATCCTAGCAGAATACTTTGATAATGACCCCGAAGACCTGGATGAGGGATAACAGGATATACCGCCAATGCTGATTTACCAAAGGCCTTTGACATTACCCCTATTCAGGTATCATAGAGAAACTCTCTCATCTGTGGATTAACCCATACATTACTAGATGGATGCAGCTCACCGACACAGCCCACACTGTCAAAGTTGGGGACTGCACCTCCACCACTACACCATTTACCAGTGGAATACCACAGGGATCTGTGCTGGGCCCTCAACTATTTGGAAAATATTTCTCTGAAGTCCAGACAAAGGTAGATGGCCTTTGGCTTACAAAGTCTGCAGATGACATCTGCAAATCAAATGGGACATGAATAACTTGCTCCAGGGATCTCAACCTAGCCTATAACATAAACAGAACATGCTGGGGAGACAGATATATATCTCCCAGCGATTGCCACTCCTCTGTAATAGGCTCCCACTGCATGGGAAGCAGTGCTCCTAAATGACCCCATTGAAGTGCATACAACCTTGACAAATGGATGGATAACTGTAAATTCATCCCTGGTGGCATCTATGTCCCTCATGGACAGGGGCAAGTGGTGCTGATCACAAAATAAATCTGCTAACAATGACAATCTATGTTCAAAAAGGGTACTTATGTTTTTACATGTATAGGCTTGCAAATGCCCTAGGGCCATTAGCCTGGTACCTTCTATAAACCTGTGAAGCTATGAACCTGTGCAGGACTCCCAAAATATTCTCTCAAACATGCCCTGCTGATACCATCCACTATGTGTTGTCCTGCAGCCTTGTAAAAGACAGACTTGTGCCATGGCACTACTGTAAAGTACTGAGTTATGTAGTCAGTTCACTTAGGTAGGGATTCTGTTCTCAATGCGTCAACTGTGTGTGAGTGTCAGTGTGTATGTGTGTCTGTGTGTGTGTGTGTGTGTGTGTGTGTGTGTGTGTGTGTGTGTGTATGTGTGTTCACATGCACTTGCTTGACATCACAAAGAGCCTTTTACATCAGCATCTGGGACTCTTATTGTCATCAGCTATGTTATCTGAGACACTCCAGGTCAGACCTGAGCTGCGGCTCTTGCCTTAAATACAGAGTTTAGTATTCTGTGTACTTAGGTAGGGGGTTTTGTGTCACTGCAGTCAACTGGTGTGTGTGTGTGTGTGTGTGTGTGTGTGTGTGTGTGTGTGTGTGTGTGTGTGTGTGTGTGTGTGTGTGTGTGTGTGTGTGCACTTGCTTGACATTAAAGAGAGCCATAAACACCAGCATGTGGGACACTGTTATTGCCGTATTATCCTCACCAGACACTGCTGATGTCATCAGCTATATCTGATTTGTGGATGTGGACTATTTTCATGAGAGCTGGGTCAGAGACTAGCCTGAAGGCCAGGCAGAAGTCACCTTATCCTATATTATACAGATTACAGTGACATGAATTTCAGTCTATCCACATACATCAATGCATGGTTTGTAGTCACTGTGTTTTTTTGGTGAGTAAGCTCTGTAGTCTCCCCAGCTGCTGCAGGTGTCTTGTGAGGTACATGCAAAAGAGAGCATTACACTCTATATTAGTGCTTTTATGAGGTTCAAGTACAGCACTGTAATATAATCCTGAGATCAGAATATAATGGTGTGACTTATGTTGTATATAACATAGCCTTTCAATATCACTATGAACACTTGTTGGTCGCAGTTCAGATTGCACTATATGCATGTTCCCGGTGGTTGCATCACTGGGTTTCAGCATAGCAGGACTGTTGTCAATGCTGGAATTAGCAGGGAATTCCTTTTTCAGAAGGCCAAAATAAAGACACATTTTTGCATTTATTTGTAGTCCATGTGGCTTTGTCACCAATCATTTGCTTGAGTTAGCCCCTCCTGTAGTATGTTATCATCATAGGTGGACTCAATAATTGCACCTGGTATGCAAGAATCATTAAACACAATAAGCCAAAGATAGTTTACTGTAACATGAACTGTCAAGAAATAGATTCCAAACAGTAAAGGGCCAAGCACTGATCCCTAGGGTACACCAGTAGTGACAGATGTATTGGTACAGGTTGATTCACCAGCTTTCACAGTATGTGTTCTGTCAGTGAGCCATTTAGTTGCCCATTTAGTGACATAAGGTTTAATTCCCAGCTGGGAGAGTTTCTCAATGATACCTATGAGAGGGATTGTGTTCAAACCCTAGGCCAGTTGAAGCTAGGCAGTTTGTACTTTCTTAACTTCATCCAGGCCTATCACACAGAATCAGCTGGCTGTGACAACATCACAGATTACCTGTCATGTGACTCATCATATACACCTTCTTGACACAATTGAATTCACACTTCAAAACACCCTCCATGCAGACTGTGTTCCTGTAGAAGGGTGTACATCAATATGCATCCATCTGAGATGGGGGGGCACAGCACCTGATTCATGCATGTATTGACACATCCTGACTCTCATCTGTGAGGTAGACCAACATGTCATCGCTGACCTTTTCTAAATGGAGACTAGTGATATCCCAGCTGTGTACAACAGACCTGTGTGAGTTCTTAATGCAACATCATGTCTGTCACATCTGCTAGATGTCCTCAAAGAGGTCATGGAGGGCATGCATGATGACAACACTATCATCCTTTTCAACTTGAGAAGTCCAGCCATTTGACACAAATCCACACTGAGATATTCACTCAACACTGTCAGATGTGGCCATAAACACCTGTATCACCAAGTGGGTACACCATATGTGGTGTAAATATGCTGACATATGTGAAGTGGCCTATATATCAGGTCCAGTGATCAGGTCCATACATCATGGCTGTCTTCTAGTCCCTTTCCTGTCCATTATTTAAGTGATGGACAACACAGACGACATACACATACTGTGTCCAAACAGCTGTCTGAAGGACTACAGATTGTGGGCAATCATTGACTCCAGCTGTGATTATTAGTATAATACAGACAGTATCAACAGACACTGAAGATTGCTGCCACAGCCATAAAAACATCTACAATGACCCGAAAACATGGGGGGGGTGGGGGATTTGTTACATCAGGAAAACAAATACACAACCCAAGTATAATGTAGACATCACACCCTATAATCAGACCGATAGATATGTGACCTGTGTCTTGGGGTAGATGGTAAGTGCAACATCCAGCAGCATATGGTCACAGTGCTGACTACTCCCTTGTATGTAGCACAACTACTGAGTATGTAAAGGACATCCACATCAGAGGCCATAATACCAACACAGTTCACAGCCTTCATCACACCAACAACTGAGTACAATGCACCCTTCTTCATGTACCTCCCTACACATCTTCCAGTAATGTGCAAGTGAAGTGTACCACCTTTGTCAAAGTGAGCTGTCACACATCTTATTGGTCATACATAGGTATTATTTTTGTGGCATAAACATTACTGTCTGATGGTAGAGAACCCTCATCAAGTTGTTACACCAGGCACATCACCTCAATGGCCCTCTTCAAGAGAAATCTTGATGAGTGGATGGGAAATAGAAAATTTACCCTGGGGATCACTCCAGTGGCTCTACTTGACAGAGGCACTGGGAACTAATGTTGGGTGGCACGATGCCAGGGTAAACCTATGGGCTAAGCTTGTAAAGGCTCCAGGGCGATTAGCCTAGTACACACCTATGAACCTATGTATGTTACCTGTTCCAGTGATGCACACAATACATACATATCTGTTTGAGAACATTAATGACATGGGTAACATTTGTGACAGTGTGGATTGGGCTGTGTGTGTATATATACATATATATATATATATATATATATATATATATATATATATATATATATGCATGCCATTCATAACAGTCAGCTAGCCTGTATTGATCATGTCGCATAAAGGTATATCAGTGTCCCACCTAACACCCCCAGCAGATGTTACAGTGCCAGGACAGTGCTCATGATTACCCTCATAGGGTGTCGACATGCCATAATAGTTGTACAAGTGTGTTTGTGTAGAATCATCTCAGAGCACTGTAAATCACACATGTTATGTCAGAGACATGGAATTACTCTTGGTATTATTCTGATATTATCCATGATTGTGCTTGCTTCTTTTAATCTTGTCCATGAGCCTTTACCTGTATCCCACTTGCTGGAGACCTCTGCTGAGATTGCATTCATATTCAAGAAAATCAGCTTGAACAGCTTCACAATATGCACCCTACCCCAATTATACATAACATCCCTGATAGATGTCCTCTGCATTGTTCATGTAAGGATGCTTATCTCACACAGACATCCTCCCCATTATATCACGTTGTGTGACAGTCACATAATATATATTTTCACTGTACAGTCCCTACTATATATGATTGGTGTTCCTGCTATAACTATCTTTCATTGACATGTCCTCGTCTGCTGTATATTAGGTTGCTTCACCTGTCCTCTTTCCCTTTGTTCATTCCTACAATTCATCTTTGTGTTCCTATTCAATACATACTCTTCCCCTGAGTGTTTATTTTACATGGTAGTCCATGTACCCATACAGATCATTTATACAATGTCAGTACAGAATGCCAGGAATGGGCTATCACAATATTCTGTACTGTATACACTGTCCTGTACTGTGTTTGGACAATATACTTAACTCATACCTCTCTACTATCCAGTTTTTCACAGAATGTCCAGATTTTTGCCTTATATATCTTTTGGTGTGTTCCTTATCAAATTTGTGGTTTTCTGCCATATCATTAAGATGATCTCAGGACTGATGTGACTCAATTGCATACATCTGAGTTTCAGAATTCAAATCCTTCAGAAAATTGTATCTTAACACAAACCCCTTGTTATTCTAGCACCTTTCTAAAGAGCAAATATGTCAACTCTGTCCCAATTTCTGGGTCACTGTCCCCCCATTATATTGCCCTTTGCCAGATATCCTGCATTAAGATATTGACAGCTATGGAAACTATTATCTGCTAAGCCCTGGTGATCATTGTGACATTTGCACAAAACTCTGGACCTTCAGTGCTCTGACTTAAACAGGATTGCTATGCATGTTTGCTTACATGGTTTCTTGGCCTGCAACACTGTTGCCAACAACAAAACATAGCTTATTTACATTTAAATGTGGTGCACAGCATGAATATGCAATGAGCACTGCTGCTCACCGCATATCACCGTGTGCACATGTAAACTCATAAGCTTCGCATGAAGCCTACATGGAGTTTAATGAAACCCTGCACAATAGTATCAAAGTTTAAAAAGCATGCCTGATTTTTTCTCCTTGATTAATTCTGGCTATGTCTTTCACATTAGATAACTGTCCTACTAATATAGACAGCATTTTCCTTTTGCCTGATGAGCGTGAGGAATAAAACAACCAACATGTATCCAAAAATATTTATTTGAAGCAATTTTTGGAAGATAAATGTGTCTTCTGGAGTTAGATGAAACTTGATTTCCTTTCTTCATTGTTGTTTTGTGGAGAAAAAATTCTGTGGGGTATGATCCATGAAAGAACCTTAATTATGACTGACAAAAAGGCAAAACACCTGGAAAAAATGCCTTTTAATCACCTCTTGCTGCTCAGCAAAATGTCAGACAAAGCTTCTTATCAAGGGAGCTTATGAGTTTCTTGTCATTAAAGTAAACCACTGACAGTGTACCATAGTATTTTATTACATCTGCCACCAACAGCCAGGATAATGGTCAAGTTACAGCACACCTTAAATATGAACCATGAAACTTAACACCTATCTTGTCTCCAGTCACTACCCTCCCATTCTCGCCTGCCAAATAAAAAATGTAGTAGCTGCACCAAAACACATATGAAATGAACTACAGAGGACCTCAAAATAAGGAAAGTCTTCCGCCAACCACTGGCTACACCTTAGATTTCAGATCATGGACTTAAAAAGTGATGATTCTAAAGGCAAAAATTCACTTAATTTGCTGGTTCATCGGTTCATAGGTAGGTACTAGGCTATTGGCTGTAGGGCCTATATAAGCTTAGCCAAATGGAACCCTGGCTTTTGCAACCAAAGAAAATTATTTTCCTGTGCCCCTGTCAAACAGAGCCACAGAAGTGAGGCCCGTGGTGAATTTTCTGTCTCCCATCCAATCATCAAGATTTTTCTTGAAGAGTGCTAATGAGGAGCTTTGATTTATATAGATAGGTAGTTTGCTCCAGAGTATGGGAAGTCGCTGGGACAGGAATCTATCCCTCCAGCATGTTCTATTTATTGTAGTGACAAGGTTTAGGACCCTAGAGCATGTAGCTCAGAGGGATTGGGATTTCATTGAGTGGAGCATGTCCAACAGCTCTGGGTTTGACATAGCTTTGTATGTTATTAGGCAGAGATCGCCTCTGAGTAGGGGATATGCGACAGAGTAAAGCTGGAGTTTTTTGAGACGGTCTGCATAGGGCATCTGTTTGTGGCTGGTAATCCTCTTTGTGAGGTATTCCTGCAGCCTTTTCAGTTGTTGTAGATGTTTTGTGAGGTGCATACCAAAAGGAGCATTGTACTCTATAATGGGTCTAATAAGTGAAGAGTAGAGGGGAACAATGACCTCTTTTTTCCTGGATGAGAAACCTTTTGTGATGAGGTGTGGCACGTAGAAGGATTTCCTGACTACTGTTGTGATGTGTTTATCAAAGGAGAGACTACTGTCCACCTGTGTCCCAAGGTCTCTTATCACACTTTTGGTGTTAAGCAGACTACCGCCTATGTGGTAGTTCATGAGTACAGAGTTTTTACCAAAAGGGATGACAATGCACTTTTTGGCATTTAGATTGAGGCCATGGCTTGACACCAGGCATCTGTCTCAGTGAGGCCCTTTTGTAGGATGTCCACATCATTAGGAGTTTTGATTATTGGCTCCTAGTTTGCAGTCCTCTGCAAACTTTGTTAGCCAAAGACCTTCTGTGTTAGCCTGCACTTCAGAGGAGTTGATACCAAACAGGAGAGGACCTAGGACTGAACCCTGTGGTACTCCACTTGTCACTGGCCTGAAGTTGGATTTAGAGTCTGCTACTTTCACAGTGTGGGTTCTGTCAGTGAGCCAGTTGGCAACCTATCTTGTGACATAGGGATTTACACCTAGTTTAGTGAGTTTATCTATAATTCCAGAGTGGGGGATGGTGTCAAAAGCCTTGGCGAGATCTAGATAGGCTGTGTGAACCACCTTCTCTCATATGCGGCTATGGTGACTGCTTCAAAGAAGTCTATCAGGTTTAGGAGACATGATCTGATTTTATAAACCCAAACTGGGCAGGGTCCAGAGTTTGGAGATTACCAGTGTCATTGTTTATAAGTTCCATGATGATACGTTCCATAGCATTGCAGACCAGGCTCATCAGGCTAATGGGGCGATAGTTTCCGTGGTCATGGTGGCTCCCCCTTTGTGGAGTGGGATAACCGTTGCTGTGCGCCATTCAGTGGGCACAAAGCCTGAGGTAAGGCTATGATTGAACATGGTACTTAGGTGGGGTGCCAATTCATTCTGTAGTTCATGTAGAACACAGCCTGGGATGTTGTCAGGTCCCATGGATGCTGTGTTTTTGGCTTTGGAGAGTGTGTTTTTTACCTGTGCAGCCATGATTACAGGAAAGTTGCATTCTTCCGGTATAGAGATGGGCTCTCTAGGTGGTGAGAGGGGGGTAAAGTTAGCACTGAACCTATCTGCCAGGATGTTGGAAATATCAGTTGGTTCTGTATATTTAGTGCCATTGTGCTGTAACTCAGAGCAGATCTGAGTGCTGCCATTGAGATTCTTGACAGAGCTATAGAATGCTTTGTGGTTGTCTTTAGAATCAGTGGCGATTTTGTTTTCGTAACTAGCCTTGGTTGATATTTATGAGGGATCTCATCTTCTTACTGAGGCTGACCACAGAGTTCTTCCAATCATGGGATTTTACTCTTTTTTGAAACAGTTTCTTTCTTCTGTTGTAGAGTTTGTTTATGGCAGGGGACCACCAGATTAGCTTCCTTTATTTGGAGGATAGCATCTTGGTTCTGTTAGGGATTGCAGGATCTCTGCACTCGTGTAAGTGCTTATAAAGTGCATTTGTATAGGATTCAGCAGTCGTACCTCTATTGTCCATCAGCATGGGTGTCGTGAAGTTTGCCACTTCCGTCTTAAGAAGTGTGAAGTTGGCTTTGGAGAATTTTTTATGGTGGTTACCCTAATGGGGGGGTGGGGTTGGGATGTGAATGTCTATGGTGATTAGCTTGTGGTCGGAGCTGACCAATGAGGAATTGACCTCTGGTGTAGAACACCAATTGCCCATGTTGGCAATGACCAGGTCTAGGATATTGCTGCCCCGGTGGGGGTGTGGATAAGTTGATTCAAGGCATTGGAATTTATAAATTCCAGAAAACGTTGAGCACAAGAGTTGGTACATGAGTAGTTTTCCCAGTTAATGGTGGGGTAGTTGAAAACGCCCATTATTAGGGTGTTAGATTGTACCCTAATATTTTCCAGGGTATCAAGAAATGAGGAGTGGGAATCCTGCAGCATGGCGGGGGATCTGTAGCAAGCTACAGTTTGGATTGTGGTCTTGCCCAGAGTTAGTTGCACTTGGATAATCTCGGATGCATTATGCTGAGCAACTAGCGTGGAGGTGTGGATATCCTTAATGAATATGGACACGCCTCTGCCTTTAGTGTTTCGGTCCAGGTTAGGTGGCCGAATGGTGTGGTATGAATTATAGCCTGGTAATGCAGGGGTGCTCTCTGCAGCCTTGAACCATGTCTCTGTCACTGCACAGATGTTGATGTTCTCCATTTTAAGGAGTGCCTTGAGTGAGTGCATTTTGAGGTTTAGACTTCTAGCATTAAGCAGCATTACCCTCGGATTTTGCTTGCTTGCACCTGTTACGGTGGTGAATTTGTCATTTGAACCTTGCCTAAAAAAGGCACTATAGGGGTGGTAAGAGCCTTAACCAGTATCCGGAATCTCAAGGGCGACAGGTGCAGGTCATCTCTAGCAAAACATCGTGGTTTGTCGATCATGTCATCCCAGACAGACAGATACTGGATCCCCTTAGAATGACACCAGAAGCTTAGCTAATTGTTGAAGTCAATCAATTTGTCCTTGTACTGTGGTATCATTCTGAGTGATGGCAGGATGCTACTTAGGGCTAAGGACATACTTGCCTCGGCTACAAGATTGGACAGCTCCTCCATGTCTCTTTTCATGTAGTCCAGGGAGGTATGTCTCAGGTCATTCACATCAACATGGACAATGACAGAGTCATATTTGTACTTGTTGTGGAGTGACCTGAGTGCGTGAGTTATGTGGCAGATACTGGCACCTGATAGGCAGCTGACAGTAACTTTCTTCTTGTTCAGCCTGATGAGTGGAACATCAGTGTGCCTGACTATAGATTCACCTATTAGAGTGTTGGGTATGTTGTTATGCCATATGGGCTGTGGTTGAGTGGCACACTGAGTTTGTGGGCTATGTGTCATTTGGGTTGTATTGGGGGGGTGGAGGTTGCTTGCGTTTTTGCTATGGAGGTCCCTGTTGCTTGGGTAGATTTTTATTGAGAGCCTCCGTGAATGTAGGTGTGTGTTTTGTGTTTCTATGTGTGTGTTTTGGTAATGTAGGTTTTGTGGGACTATGTGATGAGTGTGGTGTGGTGCAAGTGTTTACCTTCTCCTCTTGACTGCCTAGTCCAGTCTTGGGTGAAGAGAGCTTTGCTTCCAGTTTGGCTATATAAGTGCATCTCTCACAGGTTGTAGTGTTGGGTGGTAGGAGGAGAGGGTTGTCTGTGTATATGAGGCAATTGCTGCATTGCACCAAGATGCCCAGATTCATAGGGTAGACAGAAGAAAACACCAGAAGCTGACCCTTAGACATGCTTGGATAGGTGCTTATTTATTAAGTACTAAAAACTGTTTTCCTCTAGACATGTGAGGAAAGTTGAGTGCTGTAGTAAGTTGTAGCTTATTTAGTGCTTACAATGAGTTCTGAACAAGTGCTGAGCTCAAAGAAACAGATTTGACTGCTGAAACTAGAAAACTGTCTAGTTCTAAGAAACAAAATTAAGCTAGAGGGCTTCGCTCCAACACAGAAAGGCTTGGGGGCTCAGAAGCTTACAAACAGTCCTGGATACAGCAAATCTGTATCTGGACTAGACGACTAACAGGAAAGGCAGGAAACAAGCTTAGAAATGTTTATTTTTTTTCTTAGCTTAAGACTTGGCTAGATCTTTCTTAGCTTTTTGCTTGTGGATGGTATTCTGGGAAAAGGAGTATCCACCATCCTAGTTGACTGACAGTAACTAGAATTCATCAGTGAGTGTGCTAAGAGAAGGTTACAAGCATGAATGCCTAATCAGGTACTGTTGGAAATAGAAAATGGCTTGTTAGTGGTGACAATCTACAGCATTAAACTATAGCATTCCCTTATTTGTAAGAATCACTGTAAGAGGGATTGGTGATGAGTCTCTAAATTATATTTCTAAGAATCCCAGCACCATGATACAAATTTGCAGATAGCTATGTACAGTGAACTTCAGTCTTTTTTGCATGGGGCAAACACTGCCATAATACCCCATGGGGGATACACATATCCTATGGAATGGGGCCCTGTCTGATTGTCAGCAGTTTCATTGACTTCTGTATGATCAAACAAAAAGGAGAAAAACAAGTTTGACTGACAGTGGAGTTTTCTTTCTTTCTTTTTCTATTGTTATGTGCCATTGGAGTAGGTACAATAAAATGGGGGAGGGGGGTGCTTGCCCCCCTAACCCCTACAAAAAAATAAATAAATAATACCTCTGAAATTCGACAAAACTTGTTTTGCTCCTTTTATGTTGATCATTCATTACATATCCTCTAAATTATCATGGCAGTGTTTAAATGAGCAAATACCCAGTTAGGTGAAAGTCACTTCAGTGAATTTGTTTCACAATATTGGGGCTTGTAGAGAGAGAGTTCTCAAGCAGCTGATATGTTCCCATCACTGGACTGTGTATCTCACATTATTCATTTAATACCTTGAGAAAGTCATCAATTTTATGCCAGTAATGAAACTAGGCCCCCCACACATGGCACTGTTGCTATTTCCTCATTCTCCTTGTAGGAAAGAAATGTGACTATGACTAAATCGGGTGTTTTAAAGGAATCATGCTGATTTGATAACAGTACTTTCGGCCACTTCTGATTAAAATAAATAATTTGCTGAAAGCCACTATCATCAAATTTCAAATTAAGTTCAATTTTAGGGGGCAAGTCTTACTGCTCCTCCTGGGTGACATGTCTCCCTCCTCTAGACCCACAATAACCTAGTCCAGGATGGTAAAACAGGGTGTCACAAATCACACTACATTAGCACTGAAAGTGAATTTCAGAGAGTTTGCTTTCAGGTATCAGCATTCTCTTAAAGAGTGTTCTACTAAGTGATACAATCCCACTCTAAAGACAGACGTAGATTTAAGGGCAAATGAACTGTGAGACATTTCAATCTGTATGGCACCAACTTCATGTAAAGTGCTATCAGCAGCCAGCTTTGGAGGAATCTTTCACTTCCTTCCCTGTAGTACTCTTAGGTACCGGGGGGGTGTTAAATTTTATAATCATTCCAAATTTTTGTTACTGTTAAATTTAGTCATATGCATCTGCATTTCTTTAATCGTATAGAGTATATGTTTTATAATCCTTGATGCTGGGTAATAGTCAGCTGTTTAATTCCATCAGAACCTGTATTATTTTGACATTTGTAGGTTGAAGATCTCCTATACCACTTCCTTTAATGTAGCCACCAACTCAGCTTTACTTTATGACAGCTTATGTGGTGTTAATTTAGGAACTTTCATGCACATTCTTCTTTTTAAGTGATTTAAATGTGCTGTTTTTAGTGGGCAAGTAGAGTGTTGCACCATTTTACTACAAGACGGGCATAGAGTGAGTTACATGCTGTCCTCTGCAGATAAAGTTAGTAAACTGAACTACTTGTGCTTCAAGCTGCAAGAATCTGGCATTTTAGCTATCCACTTTAAACAAAAGTCTGTGTTATTTTCTAACAGATTTATTTTGACTATGGTGCCTAAGCTTCAGTGGTGGAGAGAGAAATAAATTCTTGACTAAGACTCAGTCAACCCAGGCTGAACTAGCAGTTTAGGCCCTAGAAGGAACTGGCAGGTCAGAATGGCTGAGACCATCCTAGAGAAATTGAAAGGGAGAGAAGTATGCATAGAGCCACAATTCCTTTGTGGAGGTGGCAGCATCACTGAATGCATCTTGGGGATGGGCTTTCAGCTCATTAAGTAATCGTCTACTGTTAGTCTTCATTATCAAGCACACAGGAGCATAAGTTCATAGGAGGAAGCTGTTATGGCTCTCTGCATTGTTCTGGGTAACTCATCCCTCTGTCTACAGGGTGGGGTTAGGCCACAGAGATGCCAGCAAGGGTACAAACAACCCTCTCGACTGCACATATGTCAACCCCTCAAGATAGCTCTCATCCCTGTCCTCTGCTTTAGAAATTCCATAGTTTGGAGAAATGAAAGAACAGAGTTCCAATGGAGGAGGCATGATGTTAGCAGGCAGATAGGTAAATGCACCTTGGAAAAAAAAGTAAAATAGAAGGAAGGGGTAAATGGAACAAATATCTCACTTATGACATGGAAGTTGTATAAAACATTACATTGCCTTTCTAGTTGATAATAAGAGTTCAGAGAAGTTGTTACACTATGAACGCATATGCAGTTGCTGAATTTTAAGTATTAGGGCTGTTTTGGAGTGTGATAGGTTAAAACATTATCTGAATATGGTGGTGGTATGAGACGATTTATCATTTGGTCATTTATCAGTATTTGTTCCATTGCAGTTATGAGTTAACACTTCAGTCCAGTTGTAGTTCTGGCATTTTCTACAACAAAAGGAGTGTGCTTATTTTCTTAACAATGTGTCTTTGGGATACTATAAACATATTCAAATTTCACAGAATTCCACAACCTCTTAAGAAACTTTCCAGCATAGCTAAAAAGACGCTTTCTGTTTTTTTTTTTTGCTTAAGCATCATCATTGTTACCGCCATTAATATTTTTTGAAATGTGCAGTATCCTTGGTTAACCTTAGAAAGGCATTGCTTAGGGCATAAAATAGCATCCCCGAAGATGTCCAAGCCTGACAGTAACCCACCACATTTGTGTACATTACAGAATATTTGATATTTATATTCAAATAATGCTTTTTACAGCCACAGCAGAAGATTATGCAAAACATGGCAAAGGTAAGGGAACATTTCTTTAAAACTGCATAAATTCAAGTATTTTATTTTAGTTAATAGTTTTCTTTTGTACAATTAACATAGATTCTCATTGCCCAAGTGTATCCCTTATCTTTGTGTGACATACATTAATTTATAATTCATGCTTTGGGATCATAGGTCTGCAAATTCTGGCAGAAAGCAAGAGTTCAAAAACTGAAAAGCACTGAGTGGTCATGATTTTGGCAGTTCCCATAACTGCATCTGTCTACAGTTAAAATGACAGCCTTAACCATCTGTGCCTCTGAAATAGGATCATGAACATACAGGGAATTGATGTCTTCAGGTTTAATACAGGTTGAGGGACATGTCAAGAATTTCAACCAACAGAAAGTGAAGAGAAGAAAAAAATATTTGTACCTAAGGGCTATTTTTGTTGAAAATGAGAAATTTATGGTCAGACTGATGAAGCTTTATATCTGACTAGAAAACACTAACACTGCAATTACAGATGTGTTTCATATACATAACGTGTAAACATATATGCATTAGTTATTTGGCTTACTTTTTGATCATTTATTTCTGACTGTTCTTGTTTAAAATGCATATATTATTTATTTGCTTAAAAGGTGACGTGTATAATTACAACTAAGGTAGCATTCAGAAACAAATAGTGTAGTGTATTAAAAAAATAGTACTTTGAAAAGAGAGCTGACAATTCTGAGAAATGTTTATGCAGTTGTACTAGTGGAAGAATGCAGTGGTATGGATCACATGCAGATGTCTGCATTAACGACATGCAAATAACAACCGACATGGTAATGGGAGCCATTACGTATGCAAATGGAAAATCAAACATGGCAGTGATATAAGATTAGCCTGATGAACAGTGACAAGTTGCTATTTGAACATCACAGTTTATCAACGTATGGGGGGTATCACCTTTGCTAAGACTTTACTAGTTGCATTTGCTGTAGCTGTTCAACATGTTTGTTGGTCACACACTGAGAGCCAGTATTGATGGTTTTGTACATCACCACACTCTGTTCAGAAAGGGGTCAGATAGAGGCTGACATGCCATTACCTCCATGGCCAGGACATTGTCAGCTACAACTCAGTGAACATAGACACCTTGTAGAAGTCAGTTTATATGTGCTTTCCTCAGATGGAATCAAATGGTATACGTGGACTGCCTATCACAGTGGTCATGAAGGCTGTATAGCATTTACCATTCTTGCTATGGGAATGTTTCAGCATTCATTATAGGGGTACATTCGGAGTTTTTCAGGAATCATCCTTGTGAATACTACACCAGCTCCTCGATGTGATGCTGCAGCAGGTGAAGGCACATATTTGTTTTCCACAGACATCAGACTACAGAAACAGCACTTCACTGATATTCAATGACATTGCCCATTCCCAGAGGAACAGGGACTATGGACTACAACAGCAACGAATTAAGGTGCCTCTGATCCACGTGGCATCTACAGTATCAATTGCAAGGCCTTTAACTCCTTAAACTGTCAGGAGGCATACGGCACACAGGGTATTACATACAATGTGTTTGTGCACCACCCATACAGTGTCCAAGAATCTCACTCCTAACACACATGGCTTATACAAGTATTTTGTGCAGGGTAATTATCCACAAGGTTATCTAGTTGGTAGGTGAAACATAGAGACCTTGGTCGCATAAATGTAGGAAAATGACCACATATACTGGTGATCACTGATGCAGTTGATACTGGATAAGCCTTGAAAACAAGGTTGATGACCCCATATACATTTTCTGTAGGCGAAAGATTGATGAATGGTTTTATGTGGAAGCCACACACACACACACACACACACACACACACACACACACACACACACACACACACACACACACAACATCAGCACAGGGTACACCTTATTAGTCATATATGTAACTATAGTATGTATGAGTCCCCTCTACTCATGTACCTACAGCTGTCACAGCTTGCCCCATAATATTCCAAGTCAACAGATTAACAGGTATGTACATGCTACAGTAGCTATAGGCTTCAGGTAGATGTAAAGTGAAGACAGGCCTGTAGAGTGTTGAGCAGTACTGTTGGGAAAAATATAAGGCTATACAGTTGGTAATGGACTGTTTTCTCTCCCTCCACCCCTTATCTGCATCAATAATTATTATTCATATACTACGGGTATGTTGTTCTCAAAACCTAATGTTGGGACATGTGTTCTATTATTGTTCATATATTTAAATGGTTTCGTACTAACACACCTTGTTCAAATTCCATTGTTGGTGGCCTGTTGTCGTAAATTTTACTAGCATGCTGTTATAATAATGACTGTTATTCCATTTATGCATGTGTTCTGTTTGCCATGGAATTTTCCGAATTTTATTGTTCTGGGTTAATTAGAACACCCATGCGTGCTGTTATAACTAATGATGAAATGTTTTGTTCATGACTAACCAATACACCTTGAAAAACTTTAACACCATAGCACATTTGGGTAGGTAAATCCCAGCGGATCTGCTGTCCCACCTCATCTGGCCACGGCATCCTCGAACTGCCTCCTCCACTGGACTTTTCACATCCTCGGGTGGAACTGCATCAGGGGATGGTGCCCATCCCCCCCCAGGGCACAGGCACAAAGAGCACCCTGTCACCCGACACCAGTTCATAGGTCCCCAGAAGGAACTGGATGTACACATGTGCCATATCGAGGGCAGGCTGGCACACCTTGAGGGGCAGGCTGGCCCTGTCATCCAGCCCCCAAGCACAGCCACTATTGGGGCCATGAAGGGGCAGTGGTGACTGCTCATGGGTTGGGACCTCAGTCCCACTGTTTCCATCTGCGGGCAAGTGGCCCTCTGATTCCCAACCACCCTCCCCGTTCAAGGTGTTTACCCCCCTCATGTGTCATACACCACCCCTGTCTGCTGTCTTGTCTCTCTGTAAAAGCAACTGCTCCTATCCAACTTACCTCCCCAAATGTACCTACAAACCTTCCCCAACATCGCACTCTCACCTTAAAAAAAAAAAAGGCACAGCTGTCCCCACAAAAAAAAAAAAAAAAACTCGTCTAATACATAGCTCTCCATTTCACCCCTACGTAAACTGATATTAATCAATTTACCTTTGAATTATTACTCAACAAATGTATGTCACCCACACCCCTGCCTACAGGGTGTGAGGCTCTAAATTTCAAATTGTCCACATCATTCACAGCTGTTGCTTCACAAGAAATGGAGAGCTATGGTCTTTTCCTACACCCATCCTGCACAACCCTAACTGCCTTTCATAATGCTTTTCCCCCTGCTTGCCTCTATTTCACCACATTCCTATCACTCCTTTTTTCTTTTCTTTTTTTGGAATTCACATGGGTTTAAGCTGGATAAGCACTGCTAAGTGAAGTTAACGGAAGCTAGGTGTCTCTTGACATCACTTAGCATCACACAAACTCACATAAAACTGCTTTAATCAGTCTCTCTCATTCAGCCACTGTTTTGCCCAGCAGCAAAATAACCATCCCTGCCAAGCCTTGAATCCAGGACCCTGTGCACTAGAGTCAGAGCAACGCACCACTATGCCAAATCAGATGTGGGAATTAGTAGTGCTTTTGCAAATATATCATGCATTACAGTCATGTAACATTGGGGAAAAAAGACAAATTTGACAAGTTTTGAACACAGGACCTTCTGAACCAGAGTCACAGCAACATGCCACTATATCAAATCAGGTCTGGAGAATTACTGATACATTTATAAATATATCATGCACTACAGAGATGTAACTGTAGGGAAAAAAGACAGCAGTGACAAATTCTGAACCCAGAACCATTTGAACTACAGTCAGAGCAACATACCAGTATTGGCCCAAATCACACTGTACTTGGAACTCTGATACAGACATAGAACCAGTACACAGATAAAGAAAGGCTGCTGGATGTGCGGGAGACATACAATATCATGTAGAGCTGACAACTGCACAGACTGTTGCTGAATATCCACAGCTGTACACCCTATGTATGGCAGGGTCATCATAAAACCTACTCTGTGTGCTCACATACTGGCAAGGCAGTGCCGATTGGGGTTACAAAAGCATGACAGACAGCTCAGTGTCACACGTCATACCCATCAGAACACACATGTCCATTCTAATCTTGTGTTACACACTGTATGCATGCACATATGTCTTACAAATGCACCTGGCATAATAATGACTTGGTAGCTCCATCTGTTACAGTTCTAGCATCTGTCACATCTAGAAACCCATAGTCCTATCTCACAGCCCAGTGTATGGCATGACAACTACATGCATGTCAATACAACATAGGAATAATGGAGCCCGGCAATGTCCAGCAAAATTGGTTGCTCCTACCACAGTCACTGCCACCCACAGTAGCACGTTAAAGGCCTGCAGAGTGGGACACATTTCATAGTTATGAATATGCGTACCAAATGTTGCCTAACACTCTCTGGATGGCACTATTAATATGCACCACAGCTTCATGCCTCACCTGGACTGTTGTGGGTGCCCTCAAACAGGCCATGCTGTGACACAATAGCTGACACCACACCATCACTGACAGTAACAGCTTGCTCTCCCACAATGTCTTCACAATCCCTAATCTGACTGATGGCCAGAATGCAGAAGCTGTGGCCTTCTACACATGCAGCAGTATGTCCAACTACCTGCTACAGACCTAACATTGCTCCCAAACACCTAGTGCAGGGCATCCACACAACAGCCAGGCATAAAGGGTTGGGGGGAATGTTGAGGATTTAAGGAACATGTCTCAGTCTGGCCCTACAAACATACACAGCTGATAGACCAGCATCAACTGTACCAGCATGCACAGTCAGACAGAAAAGGATCTGTGACACTCACATCTGCCTATCTCCTTACTCACCCCAACACACACTTATACAGTATGCTGCTACAGAATCTGAAAATCTGTTAACAATGTCCAGACATACATAGCTCTCAACTGTACAGATTTCCACAGAATGTCCAGATTTTTGGCTCATATTTTTGGCCTTTTCCTCATAAAATTTGTGGTTTTCTGCCAAATCACTGGGATGATAAGATGAATGAAGTCACTAAATAATGATGTACATTTGAGTTTCAGACTTTAAATCCTTTAGAAAATGTATGTCAAAACAAACCCTGTTACTCTATCAAATGTGTAAGTTTATAAGAGCAATATTTAAAATCTGCCTCTATTTTTGGACCTTTGTGCCACCACTTTGTCGAGCTATGTCCAGATTTCTTGTACTAAAAGATTTAGAGATATGCTGGCATAGCATGCAAAACTGTGGACATAACACATCAATCCAAACAGTGGACAGTATTTCCACTTACCCTCTGTGATGCTGTAGCTCCCACACCTTGATAATGTCCTCCTCACAAGCCAGGATAAGGGGCAAGGCCCACATGAAGGCTTTAATTATAGCACTGTGTCACCATGCCATTGGCTAATGTAAAGGGAACACAGCTGTTCTGGATGCCTATGGTAAACGGGTCTGACACTTTATTCATGAAGACAGACTATGATTCTTTACAACACTACTTGTGGATTTCTTCTGACAAAGGAGCACAGCACTATACCAGGTATGTCATACAGTTAAGCATATAATGAAATGCAGATGGGGGAATGCAGTTATGGGAAATAGGAATTTAAACAGTATGTATTAACAACACTTCCTGGACTGACATGTTGTTGTTAGTCTGCTGTCCAGCACCTATGGCCATCCCTGATGGTGCTGTCTGCAGTGACATATATCACAGCTCTTGCCCCTGAGTCACCCCAGAAAGGGTCAGCTCACATATAACTACTACTGGATTTTCTTTTGTACAATACTGACTGTGGCACTGCCATCCCAGCTAAATGGGATGCTGTAAATAATCATGTCATTTGTGAATATTAATACGATTTATATGCTTGTCTTACAAATGTAAGAGACCTATATATGTTATGTGGATATTAAACAACTGGTGCAGAAGTGTGTGCTGATCTCTATATTATGTACTTAGTTCATTCCTTTCAACTGTCCAGAGTTTTGCAGACTGACCACATGTTTGCCTCATATTTTTAGTCATTTACTCATGCATTTGTATTTTGTCTGGCAAATCACTGGAAAATCATTAAAGACTGAAGTCATAAAATAATAGCCCACATTTGTATGCCAGATGTCATATCCTTCATAAAATTAATGTGGATGAAAACTTGCTATTCTATTAACTGTCTAAGTGTGTAAGAGCAATATTTATAAATTGTCACTATTTTTGGCCTTTATCCTCCCTTTATTTGTGCCTTTGTCCAGATGTCTTGCTCTAACAGGTTGAGAGGTATGACTGATCATCAATTGTGTAACCACAGTGTACTATACTGGCAAAGAACAGAAATGTATATAAAGTATTACCTGTGCAAATGTATGTATTAATAGTAGAAGCTGGAAGCCTCGAACATACTGACATAAGTTGAAAAACTTCAAGTAAATAAGCTGAACTTGTTTTACGAATGTGTAATCTCAGTTTCAGTGCAGCAAGCAGACATAAATGTCTACAGCTAGAGGTTTTTGTATAGTCTTGAAACGTAAATAATTACTAGGTTGAAAATGTAAAAGTGTTTAACTGTATAATGACTTCCAGTTCTACACAAGCATCAGACAGATATGTACTTCTGACGCAGAGAAGTTAAAATGTATGCTAGTTGCTTTTAGCCTGGGAACTGAAGGCAGGTGGCAAACACTAAAGTAATCTGAGCTAACACAGCACTAATGGTGATTATTACTTTCAGACCTGTCTCAGAGAAAGACCTTTGCATGCTGTATGTGTCTTTGTATCTGAAAATATCTACTCATCTGCATTTGCCTTGCTAATAATAAGGAACTAGGGAAATATAAAACCATTTACATATAGTTGGAAATTTAGTATTTCTGTCTGATGTTTTTGTGGTCTGCATTGCTCTGAGTATCACTCAGCTCTGCATTTAATTTTGATTTGAAACTCTTTATTTAAGGTTTGGTCACTTCTATTTTGTATCTTATTCTAGTATTACATTTGTTTAGTTTTAAGTTTTCTGTTCTGTTGGAGTTTTAAGAGTTCTTGGCTAGGGTCAGTTTAAAAAGTTACCAAAGATTTCCTTTGCAAACTGTGAATAGCATCATTTAGTTAGTGGGAGGAGCTGAGAGATAGCATTGCTCTTTTATTTAGAAATATATGTAGTTAGCTGAAATGTTTGTGTGGTCTGCACTACTCTGAGTATCAGTCATCTCTGCATTTAATGTTGATTTTAAGCTCTTTATTTAAGGTTTGATCACTTCTATTTTGTATCTTATTCTAGTATTACATTTGTTTTGTTTTAAGTTGTCTGTTCTTTTGGAGTTTTGAGAGTTCCCTCTCCCAACTGTCCAGTCCTTGTGTTCTTACATTAGGTAGCTTTTGCATTGCCTGCCCCTACTATAAATCTCATTAAAGTAAAGAGAGATCATTTGGGGAGGCCCACCTTAGTTTCCCAACCTTAAATTATCATGTTTCATCCCTTCCCACTTAACCTAAAAAAATAATTTTACTGTATTTGTGTTTCTTCGTACTTCATTACTTTATTTTTCTTTTGCCGTTTGTTCTTAAAAGTACTCAATTGCATCTATTCTGTTGAATTTATTACTGCTTGTTTGTAGCCTGATTAAATTCTGTTATTTTAAGCCTTTTGGTTTAAGCACTTCGGTTTCAAGCCAGTTGTTTTACATTAAGAAAGTTTGTGGTCTGCACTCTTGTGGCAGGAGAGGTAGCTTACATTCTTCTAGGTTGAGATTTGCTGTTTGAAGGCTTGGTCTGTTATTCTAAAAGTGTCTTAGTTCTAGTTTAAGCACTTGGGCTTAAGGCCAGTTATTGTACATTAAGAAGGTTTGTGGTTTGCACTCTTGTGGGAAGAGAGGGTAGATTCTGCCCTTCTGAACTGGGAATTGCTGGTTAAAGGCTTATTGTGCCTGGTTATTTGAACTGTTTCTGAAATTGGTGCACCTTGCTTTCTGTAGCATAGACAAGATTTAGACCTGCTGAATCTAGCTTTGTTTTAATAACTTGAGCACTAATCCAGGCCATCTTTTTGGAGAGGGTTCCCCTGCACCCTAGTGGCAGGAGTGTGCAGTTAGAAATTATCTGTTTGAAGACTGCGGGAACAGGGCTCACTTTTGAGCTTTGTTATTGGTTAATTAGTTAATTTGTTTAACTCACTCCCTCCAATGGAGCTCAGGAAGTTTGCACTGCAACCTCCAATGAGTGGAGCCTAAGCCTTTTGACAGAATCAAATTATTTCCTCACATTTCAAACAAATGTTCATATCTATGGAACCATAGGGATTATGAAAGCAGTATAAATGGAAAACTCTTCGACACAAACTATGTTTTATAGTGGTAGCATTCTTTAGGTTCTAGGTCTTAAACTGATTTTTATAAGTCACAGTAAACACAATAACTATTACATTTGTAATATTTTGTAAACAACTTACAATATCTCAGCAACCACTCAAGGTACAGACATGTTACCAGCAGCATTTTATTCATCTAGCTGAGAGTTTTCATATGAGGCTAAAAAGTTCTGTCTGTATTACTTGGTTGTTGAGATATTTAGAAAATTGTGAAAATTATATCTATATAAATTAATATCATAAACCAACATTTAATATCTATTTAACTGTGCTAGACAAAGGTCAAATACTAATACAGATGAGTTTGCTATGGAGTAAGCTTTAAGATGAAATCTTCTAAAACCTTGTATATAGCATAGTTTTGGTATTATTCATGTGAATATGAACAAGCAATATTTGACACATACAGGTGTCAGTAAGAGTTAACTGCAGATGCACCTTGAGGTGTCACTCGGATGTAATGAGTTTGCTCTTGTTTGCTACTGTTATATTTAAGTGTGTATCTGTTCTTCTGTGTTAAATTGACCTAAACAGAGTTTAAATATCTTTAGCATAGTCTGATTACAGTTTTTGCTGTATTCAGATCTGTTTGTGTGATTCCTGTGTTGGCCAGGGCCTGTCTGTACTTACTGGAAGTAAGTGAACTGGTGGGAACTGGTCTGGCATAGGGTGTTGAGCTAAGAGCTCAGGGACAAGGATTGGTTGATCAATTCCAGTGTTTCTATTTTACCTTTGTTTTTGTGGTATTTAAACCCAACATTTGTGTGTGTTTGTGCTTGTTTGCCCTTTGTTCACTGCTGCTGTGCTGTCTTAACCATTTGGAAGGTATCTCAGTTGTATTTTTCCCTTACCAGTACTCCTGTGTGATGAGGCCCTCACCTGCAGCTACCGTATTGATTTTATCCAGCCATACTCACACCTATAGGTACTCTCCTCACATAGTACCCACTCTACTATCCCTGACCTCTTTTCCACAGATTCTGATAACCATGGATGGACAATGTCCTGTGGTTTCTCTTGCTAGTCTGGTTCATATGGGCATCCTGAGACAGTATAATAACTGCCTTATGTACACAGACAACCCTTTACTACTACCACCTAAGAACACAATATGTGAGAGATGCAATCACATTAAGAACCTAGAATCCCTGCTTTCTCAGTCACAAGCCAGCACATGATTGACATACCACAATGCTTTGCCAAAGATGGCATTCATTTGTCTCCCCTGGGGTTTAGGCTTTTGGCAAAAAACTCTTGTCTCCCCTATAGTGCATTTTTCAGGCAAAGTCATGAGCACAAAAGTACCAACATGAAAAATTATTATAAACAATATATAAAGGTCAAGCTGCTAAATGCTAGGAGTCTTAGCATGAAACTACACTCATTGCAAGCATTCCTTGCCCTGAAGGATGCTGACATTCATGCAGTCACTGAAACCTGGCTCAAAGCTGTGGAGAGCACCCCAGCCTTACCAGGTTACTTATCCTACCATACTTTCAGACCCCAAATGGAGGGCTACAAAGCCAAAGGAGGTGGAGTTTCAATATTTATCAAAGACATGCACACCTCCAGGCTGGTCAAATGGTATGATGGACAGGAGACATTCCAAGTGCAATTAACTGTTGACAAAACACCTATTCAAATCATAGCTAGTTACAGACCCCCAACCATGACTCAGGACACCCACTCTGCCTATCTGGACTTACTTGAATCCATCAAGATTCAACCTTCTACCCTGATCCTGGGTGACTTTAACTACCCAGTCACAGAGTGCAAGACCTGTTTTAGCCCAAACATGAATGTCCAGAGATTCCTCAACTTTGTCAATGGCAATGCATTGGATCAGCTGGTCGACACCTCTATGATAGTTCAAAATATCTTATACCTGGTCCTAACCAACATGAGTAGCCACTGTAGCACTCTTACAGTGTTATCCTCCTTGGTAACAGCCAACCATAAAATGATCACTTTTGAAGTCACCATCTCCCCTGTCCCCCACTTGTCAGAGTCAAATGAAAAAACATTTCCAAAGCTGATTACAATCTCCTCAGAGCAGGTATAAGCAGCTTCACAGTCACTGACCCTTCAGTTGGAATTAGCACTAATGTCCAAGCCTACACCAAAAAACTATATGAGCAGCTACATAGGTGTATGGACTCAGCAATACCTGACAGGACCAAATCATCTTCCCCTAGGAAGAGTAAACCTGTTGGGTGGACTGCAACAATAAACAGACTCTATAATAGAAGGAAAAAATTGCTGTCCATGGCCAAGAAGGAGCAGGTGCCAAGTTGGAAGCAATCTCTCCTTTATCTGAGCAAGCAAATAAGGTTACTAGTGAAATCCTCTAAGGCTAACTTTGAGTCCAAATTGGCCACATCAACCAAGGACTATCACAAAGCCTTCTTCACATATGTCCGCAGTCTCAAAGGCAACACCCAAATCTGCTCTGAACTGGTAGTCAATAACACCACATACACAAACGTCATAGATATAGCTAACCTGCTGGCAGACAGGTTCAGTGAAACCCCCCCCCCCGTCGCCCCATTAGTACACCAGGACATCTCCAGCACCTGCCCCCCTTCCCTCATCACCATGTAGCAGATCCTTAATGCCCTTTCAAAGGCAAAAAATAAAATCTTCATGGGACTCGATAACATCCCTGCCTGTATCCTACATAAACTCAGCCATGAAGTCTCAGGTCCATTAGGCATCCTATTCACCACAGCCTGTGCACCGGCTTCATCACAGCTGAATAGAGGACAGCCACTGTCATCCCTCTACACAAAGGTGGAATGTCCACTGACCTAAGCAGTTATAGGCCCATCAGCCTAACTAACCTGATCTGCAAGGCCATGGAATGCGTTATCATGGACCTTATAAGCAAGGACATTGGCAACCTCCAAATGCTTGACCTCACACAGTATGGATTTGTCAAAGAGAGATTCTGCCTTTTAAACTTGGTTGACTTCTTCAAAACAGTCACCAAAGCCATGGATGAGGGGAAGATGGTGCAAAGTGCCTACCTTGACCTAGCCAAAGCTTTTGAAACTATTCCCCATTCGGGCATAATACATAAACCCTCCCAGCTAGGCATCAACCTGTATGTTACCAGATGGGTAGATAACTGGCTCACTGATAGATCCCACTCAGTCAAAGTAGGGGAAGTCACCTCTAGTAGTAAACCTGTAATGAGCGGATTACCCCAAGGATCAGTCTTGGGGCCTCTACTGTTTGGCATGTACTTTTCTGAGGTGCAAACCAAAACCAGTGGTTCGTGACTGACCAGGTTTGCAGATGACTGCAAGCTGGGCACTGTCTCAAATCTAGTGATGTGAACATCCTCCAAGAGGGCCTTACCCAAACTAATGACTGGTGCCAGAAGCATGGCCTCAAACTGAATGCAAAGAAATGCATCATTATCCCCTTTGGGGAAAATGTCATCCCCAATAATTATGACTTTAATAATGACGTACTAAGCATGCAATCAGTCGTGAGGGACTTAGGCACTCAGGTTGATAGTAACCTGACTTTTGCCCACCATGTTTCCTCAGTTGTACAGAAGGTTTTCTACATGGCCCACCTCATAAATAAGGCTATTTCATTCGGGAACAAGGAGGTTATAACATCCCTGTACTCCTCTCTTATCAGACCCATTATTGAGTACAATGCCAAGCACATGCAGCAGTTGGAGAGACCACAGAGGTTCCTGACCAGGAAAATCCATGATCTCAAACACCTATCCTATACAGATAGGCTAAAAGCCCTATCCCTCTACTCAGTCTCACACAGACTGCTCAGAGGTGACCTGTGTCTGGCATACAAGACCATTTCCAACCCAGCGTTGATGGATTTGCTGCATATCCGTAACACAAACTCCATTTGTGCAACCTGCATGCAAGGCCTAAACCTGGTTGGTGACAAGAATAGAACTTGTTGGTGGGATAGATTTGTGTCCCAAAGAGTCCCCCATCTGCAGAATAGACTCCATCTCCATGTCAAGCAGAGTACCTCTCTAGCCCTCTTTAAGAGGAACTTGGACGACTGGATGGGAAACAGAAAATACACCCCTGAGATCCCAATTATGTCCCTTCTGGACAGGGGAAACAGCTGCTGACTATGAAGGAACATGGGTGAAATTCTTGACTAAGCTTATAACGGCCTCTGGGCTAATAGCCTAGTATTATCTTATGAATCTATGAAACTATTATGTTAGATGTTTGCTGCATTTATTTCAGACTGTCCTGCAATGTTGTCTTAAATTATTCCCTGTGAGTCTGAACTCTGTAGTTACTGCATTGACTGAGTATTGTCTTGTTCCTTTATTAGTTATTATTAAATAAAGTTAAACCTAGTAATTTTGTCTGGTCTGTATAGAACTAAATAAGTTCCTAGAGTACTTGCATATGTATTTGGTGACACTGTATAGCCCACTCCAATAACCTTGGTTGTCACATTTACCATTTGGCTAATAGGCACATCTAGGATTCATCACCCTTTGGCAAGTAAGGGCCTTACACTAGCTGATAAAGTGCTGGATTGTGGCAGTCAGAACTACCTTCAAGTCTAGGCAGAATGGGCCATAGCTAGTAAACCTGTGCCAGCCTTTCCCAGGAGTGTGCGTGTGTGATTCATAAATCAAATCTCAAAGTGTGTGTGTCAGCTACTTGGGCAGAGACATGAAGCACTGGTTGGACAGAGAGGGTGATGGATGTTTTTGCTTGACCGCTCTGCTGAGATGTTAACCATATAGCTGTGCCAGTTTGGAGTTTTATTGGGGATCTGAAGAGAGAGGGAGAAACCAGCCCCAGACTGACTGTGATCTCTGTGTGTCTGAAGGGTAATTGTACTTTACTCTGTGTGGACTTGTCATCCTCCCATTGTGTACATCCCTCAGTCCCTCAATGGTGGTAGTGGTGAGGATTGAGGCTCCTTGATTACTGGACCAGTACAGGGGGATCACACTGACAGTTTGCACTGGTGGATACAGCTGGCATATCACATCATGTACCATCATTGAGCTCCTCTCAGTCTGCCAATGTCATACTGGATTATTTCACAGACTGTCCCGGGCTCCCTGACTATTCCTGATATACTCTGACTAGGTCAGTGTGTACTCCACACCTGTATTTGATTGCCTAACAGCTATGGCTAGCATACCTGGGGAGGTCCTGCAGCAGGACAGCAGGGTATAAGTACTAATAGTGAGGGATACTGGCTCTGGCTAAGCAGCAGTGTTTACATACTGAGCATACAATGTAAGGGAATGGATACAGTACCAGATATTCATGTACCATTACTTTGTCCCCAGGGGTCTGGCATGTCACAGACACATTCCAAAAACTATGTGGACCACCATTACATATTGTCCAACTGGTGTCTGGAAATACATATTTGTCTGGTGGGGGGGGGGGTCCTACATCTATCAGGCACATGTACACATTCCGCAAACATCCAGGTACTGCAGATGTCAGACACCTATGAGGAGGTCACCCTACAACACATATGCACTGCTGTCTGTTATTGTGTAGCTCAGATGTTCCAGGAATGTCCACATGCACCTGTAGTAGCACTTATCTATTTGTGGGATGTAGGCTGCATGACATGGTACTGTAACGCTGCCCATGTAAGACACCCGGCAGTCAATGGCAATGATGCGTGGGGGCACATAATAACACAGTCTGTCACAGCAGTCAGGCCATTTCTGGTATTCCTAGTACCATACAAGGTTACTAGGCTATGAACCCTAAGCAGCCATATGTCTACACCACATGTTAGCCCATGTGCATGCTAGGCAGCAGCTGATGTCCCCATCCAACAGGGACACAGATGGAATCCCAAGGATGTATGTGCTGTTAACCATCCATTTGACCAGGTTACACCTGCAAAGGTGTAGGTAGCTACCCTGCCCGATGTGGACAGGGTGCCCATTCCACCGCAGGGTGATTGTATGGGACACACATCTGAGCTGCCAACAAGGCCAATTCAAGTCACTCAACAGGTGGAGGTTGCATGTGTGTGTGTTAACAGAGTAAAGCATGACTTGCACTCATGCAGGAGTCCCAGCAATGCGGAGTCCGTGATTGCCTGTCATGCTAGAGTGAGGTCACTCCTGAGGAGTATGCATGAAACTGGGTAGAAGTTTGGCCTTATAGCCTATAGGTTTGTGGTATATGTCTGATGGCCTGCTATTCCCTGGTGGGGAACCCCTGTGACATCCCTAGCTGCTGCATGCACTGTGTGATGTGAATGATGAACAGAGAATTATGCACAATAATGGTCCTCATTGGTAGGGACATGAAACATCAGGTTCAGGGGGCTAACGCATGCTGTAAAGCCAGTATGTTGCCAATACCCAGACACAGGCAGTGCTGATAGATGGCAGGGGTATGATGTGGGTGTTAGTGGTGGATAGTGCTGGCAAAGTGGATGTGTAGGGTCTGTACATAATGGTGGCCAATGTATGCAGTCCTGTGATGTGTTGCCCTGTTCATGTCTTTCATGTGGTATGTACCAAAGGTGGAACCAGCCCTTCTCAGAAGCGGAGACTGCTGCAATCATTGATGCCCTCAGACTCCATCACCAGGTAAGGTTGGGAAGGAGCTGACAAAACCAGCAGCAACGCACTGCCCTGTGGGCAGAAGTGGTAGCAAATGTCAACAATGTGGCTCACCGGGACAGGACCTATGAACAGGTCCAACACCGTGCCACAGATCTCATCCACAATGCACTGCAAAGGGCTGCAGCTGTGGCCAGGGACTGTGCTGGCACAGGTGGAGGGCCTGCTACTCAAGTACCACTCTCAGCCACTGACGAATTCCTTGCAAACCTTGGTTCAGCCACCGCTTCCCAGGAAAGCATGACTACATATGTCGTGGAGGTGAGTGGTACAGATTCCATAGCTGAGGAGCATCAAGGTAGGGCCCCAGTGGGCATCACATTAATACTGTAGCATTCATAGTGGCAGCCTTTGCATACCTGTATGCATATGTCAGGTCAGTCTGCATTTGTGGGTGGGGATTTGTAATGCACACATGTGCACACATATTGTGAATGTCAGCAATCTGGGTAGTATCACAGCTTGTACTGTACATGTTCATAAATGCACAGATTATCCTGTACCACTGCCACATGTGTGTGCACTGAAAGTAACCCTCCCCCACAACTCCATAGGTCCCTCTGGTGTGGCTGGGGAACATCAACCTGAATGGGTGAGTGTGAAAATGTCATGTTGTGGCTCACCTATACCCTAGGCATGTTAAAGGCAGCCAGTTTTCCATGCACACAACTGTTAAGCTTAGCTATATTGCAATATGTGCATGTGGGTTCACTGTAGTGCATCACATTGTTTATCACATGAGCCTATTTGCAGGAGCTGTAACATATTGGCATGTTGCTTTGTATAGGTGTAGCCACTGTGCTATACAAAGTTACATTAGTAGTGTGTATCTGGATGCACTGTGTGTTAGGTGAAGGTCCATCACATACTCCCACTTCTCAAGTATCTCATAGATGTTCATAGGTTCATAGGTTGGTACTAGGCTATCAGCCCTAGGGCCTATACAAGCCTATCCATAACAATTCCCTGGATATTTCTTCCCACAATATTTATTTCCCTGGACCCCTGTCTTACAGGGTGACTGAAGTGATCCCCAGGGTGAATTTCCTATCTCCCATCCAATCATCAAGGTTCCTTTTGAAGAGGGCCAAGGAGGAACTCTGCTTGACATGTATGGGCAGTCTATTCCAGAGTATGGGGAGTCTCTGGGTCAGGAACCTATCTCTCCAGCATGCTTTGTTCATTGTGATGACAAGGTTTAGATCCCTGGAGCATGTGGCTCTGAAGGATTGGAATTTCTTTAAGTGGAGCATGTCCAACAGCTCAGGGTTTGACATGGTCTTGTATGTTAAGCAGAGATCGCCTCTGAGTAGACGATATGACAGAGAGTATAGCTGGAGTTTTTTTAGATGGTCAGCATAGGGCATCTGCTTTAGGCCTATGATTTTTTTAGTGAGGTATTTCTGCGGCCTTTCCAGCTGTTTCAGTATGTAGTAGTAGCAACTTTAACTGGCCTTAGCTCCACTGCATGTTGTTGAGGGCCTATCCAGATTGTGTCTGTTGTGGTCTGATTGTGTGTCATGCATGGCATCAGTCAGAAGGTGTGGTCTGTATAATGCCTTTGTGGCACCCCACGTGAGTGTGTGTGTGTGTGTGTGTGTGTGTGTGTGTGTGTGTGTGTGTGTGTGTGTATTAGCAAACAATATAGTGCAGGAAGTAATGTACTTATGTTGTCTTCCCCTCACAGGTGAACATGGGAGTTGGGGTATCTCCCCCTCACAACCAGATGTTAATGTCTTATCAAACTTTGATGATGATGCTGGCCATAGTGAGGCACAGGTTGGATTGTTGGGGATGAATCTGTTCAATTGGTTGACATCCTACTTCCACTCCCAATATCTCTGCACATGGTCAGTGTGCCCACACATACCCAGTCCCCAGCAGCCACAGATATCGGACAGTTGGAGGGTGGTGGCATAAAACTGAGTAGTGTGGTGACTATGGCATCTGTGACTGTAGACACTAGTCATATCCAGAGAGCTGGTGAGGTCCCCCACAGGCAGATTGACAGGGATGTTCGAAGGAGGACTGCTGCCTATCCAGCCCCTGTCAGAGATGTCACAGCATGTGTCACCGGATGCATGTTTCAGTCACAGAGACACAGGCATGTTGTGAACGGTACACCTGACAGACACTCAGGGTCATGGATGCAACACTTCCTGGCATGTGTAACACCCTCCATGGCATTGATGATGCTGTACGTCATTTTGCTGGTGTCTTGGATAGACAGTGGGCTGAGACATTGTCAGTCCTTAACCATGCAATGTCTGTGCTTGAACATGTGATGGGAGTAGGGCATCAGACATGTGGATATAGGTCAGCAACAACATCAGCTAAGAGCCCATGTGGCCATGCACATTTACACTCCCATAGTGGCAGTACCACCAGCACTACTGAAGGGAGGGTACTGTCCACACCACAACATAGCAGGCCATGGGCACATGGTCCTGGCCAGCCCTGTGAGGGAAATGGACCTAGCAGACAGTGGTCACCATCAGGAAGTAGTACCGCATCTGTATTTGGGCAAGGTGGTGCCAGTGACACAGCTGGCAGGACCAGTTCCCATGTCTGTGGCCAGAGACCATGAAATGTACATCCTGCCATCTACGGTCCACAGCTGTCCAACATACCCTTGTGTAGGGCTAGCACATGGCTTGACTGTGTGCATACACACACTCACACATCACTGTCTTTTGTAGGTCACCACCAGACACACACAGCTCCTCTCCATGGCCCAGCTAAACAACACTCCTCCAGACACACACATGTGATGTCAACTGTATGGCCCAGTTTAGGCCTTTGACAATCCCACACCACACCCTGTGCATCTGATGATACTTGTGCCACATCCCTGTTATCCATACCATCAATGCAGGGACATGCTAATATGTGTCAGATGCACAGGGTGAATATAGTACAGGTAATGCCAGTGTGTAGTGTACTACTGTTATGTTGTGTAAGATGCTGTTCGCTGCCAATTGTCATGGGTACACTTCGAAGTGTATGTATCCTTGTGCTATGATGCTTTATTGCTGTTAGTACTACTGACTGAATGCTGTCTTACAGACCTTATTCTGTTTCTGTTCCAGGTGTCTGTACATCCTGGGGAGCTGCTGCCATTACCAAAGCTGAGTATGGCAGAGTGGAAACACAGAGACCTTTCATCACCAAAGTACAGCTGTATATGTGCATGTTTACCTAGGTGTGTATGCATGCAAGTGTGTGAGAGACAATGGGGGCAGACAGCATAACCTTGTATGCACACCCTTGACACAGCCAGTTAGCTTTCATACATGTCACCTGGGTGTTCAGTAAGATCATAGGTTCATAGATACAGTGGAGGTTACTAGAGTGCTGGCCCTGTGTCCCTTACAAGGGTAGCCATTACTTTATCCCCAACAGAATCACTGATCAGCACCTGTTGCTCCTGGCATTGATGGACACAGGTTGAACCCCAGGGATGTTAAGAAATAGAAGGTGAAGTTACGGAGTGCCTGCGAAGTGAAGGATTTAATGTAGAGGGTCTAACACAGACTGCATCACAGCATGATGGATTGAGTCCCCAGAATAAGGAAAAGCAAGAAGATCAGGAGACATGTGATGAAGAAATATGGACAGTGGAAAGGAAAAGAGATTTAGTATGATAATATTTATGCAAAGGAGAAAGCTAAACTAACCAATACAAAAAGAGCAGCATCAAAGTTATTTGAAGAGAAATGCAGGCAAAGGAATCCAGATATGCAAAACTTTACAATACAAAAAATAAGAAGATTAAAAGGAAAAGTAGAAAAAGAGATTAGTGATGGAGAAGTCAAAGAAATAGAAACTGAGGTTATGGAGCAGCTATAAAGAGAAGGATATAGTGTAGAAAATTGAATGCAGAAAGCACCACAACAGGATAGAGCAATGGATATCCAAATTAAGGAGAAACCAGTGGAACTGGAAGCAATTGGTCAGGTGCCATATCAAGATATTTTGGAGCCTTCCACAGGAAACCAGTATAAATGTTCATTTGAAGCTAGACAAAAAAATGAAGGAAAGAAAACTGTGGAAACTCTGATGCAGATGATGCTGAGGAGCGATAGTGAGTTCCCATACGATAGAGCAACGGATGGCACAGGATGAAGTTGAAGAGAATGTGCCACAGGAAGATGCTATAGAATCTTCTATAGAATGCCCACAGGAAACAGAAAATAAAGGATGTGCCTTCAGTTTGGAAGAAAATGAGTTAAGAAAAGAGTTGCATGATTTAATAGACAGACAGATATATCAAGCTCAATGAAAGAAATAGACTGCAGAAGGTTAATAAAACCCGAATAGTCAGAAGTTTGATAAAACAAATAAACTTAGTAATTAGGACTGTCCATAGAGATCCATACGATATAACAGAAATAAACAGAATATATTACTGTGCTGCTAAATTAATAACTGATAAAGTTCTACCACAGGAACACAGGGTAGTGAGAGAAAGGAAGGGGTGAAAGCGAATACCATCATGGAAATATCGAATGGAGAAAACCATAAAGCAGCTAAGACAAGAAGTGTCATTGTTAGAAGATTATAGAAGAGGGAAAAGATCAACAAAAATACTAAGAAAGATAGATGTGATAAAAGCAATGCGCAGTATTAGAACAGACCAGTATCTATCGTGTACTATCACAAATAAACTAAAAATGTCAGCATAGGTGGAAAGACTTAGAAAATACGAAGATAAATATAAAAGAAAAGTATAAAATAAGTAATTTATTGATGATCCAAAAACATTTTTTCGAGAATTGGGAAATAGGGTAAAAGGAATTGAAAGGCCACCAAAAAAAAAGTAGAAATAGATACATTTTGGAGAAGTATCTATTAAGATCCTGTGGAACATAAGAAATATACTAAATGCATAGAAGAAGTAAAAGTAAGAATAAGAGGGTTAAAGGTACAGGATATGAAATGGAATGAAGTAACAGCCAAAGAGACTGAAACAAAGTTAAGAAAAGCCTCTAATTGGAAAACCCCAGGCCCAGATGCAGTACCTAACTTTTGGCTGAAGGTATTAACATCTTTGCATGAGGATTTAGCCACGAGTAAGAACTATTTATATGAGGACCCCAAACAGACACCATACTGGTTAACAACAGGAAAAACAATGCTCTTACTTAAGAGTGAACCTGCAAGCTACCCTAAAAATTATAGACCAATAACTTGTCTTCCAACGACGTATAAACTATACAAAGGAATTGACAACGACAGAGTTTATAGTCATTTAGAAGAAAACTCAATTATGGCAGTAGAACAAAAGGGCAATAAAAGAAAGTCATATGCAACAAAGGATCATTTGTTGTTAAATAAAGTTATAGTGGAGAACTCTAAAAAGGGGAATAATCTAAGTATGGCATGGATTGACTGTAAAAAAAACATTTGATAGTATCCCACATTCATGGATAAAAGAATGCTTAAAAATGTATAAGATACACCCTACACCTGAATGATTACATTACAGTAACCATGAAACAATGGCAGACCACTTTGCAATTAAGCCATGATAAAGGACAGATTATTATCCCAGAGATAAAAATTCAAAGGGCGATATTCCAGGGTGACTTTCTGTCACCATTGCTATTCTGCCTTGCCATTAATCCATTAAGCTGTTTACTTAACTGCTTAGGCCATGGCTACAATTTTGCTCATAGAAAACAATAAAGTCTAATGACTTCTCATGGGGTCTATAATAGATGAACAAATGATCAAAATGTCAAGTACAACGTGCTTTGCACACTTTGATCGATCGTTCATCTAATCGGAATCTGCAAATGCTGAAAACTGGAGTTTCAAAAAGTTTTAGTTGGCCAAGGTAGTGAGTGTAGCTTGCGACATAAAGCTGCTACACTGTCTGGAATGGCTAGGTAAGCAAATTCTTTACTTGTGTAAGTATTCATTTTGTGATTACCAAGAAATTGCCCTTTCCCCAATGTAGAGCGATCTCGGAGTTGGTATATTAGTTAGGGGGGGTGTGGGGGGCAAAGCCCCCCCCAATTTGTTTTAAAAGCAGAAGAGTGTGTTTAGGTTTTAAAGTTGTTGAATTATGTGAGTATGTAGGGATTTATATGTATTTGTTGTATGTGTGTGTGTTGTATGTTAGTATAGGGAAGGTGCGGGACAAACAAAATGTTTTGATTTAGTTGTATTCAAGATTTTTAGTTTTCGATTAGGTGACCGTTCAATCAAAATGTGTCGAGCATGTTGTACTCAACATTTTAATCATTTGTTCATCTAATATAGACCCTTCTCATGTTCTCTTTGTCGATGATTTAAAACTGTATAGCTCATCAGATGAGGAATTGAAAGCACAGCTCCAGGTTGTCAAAACTTTTTCAGATGATATTGGAATGTCATTTGGTCTTGATAAATGTGCAAAAGCAACCTTTAAAAAAAGGAAAACTGCAGCACCAGGAAAACATCAGTTTGTGATAAGAATGTGATATAAAAGAACTTGAGCAAGAGGGAGTGTATAAATACTTAGGAACTGATGAAGGATCAGCAATAAAACATGAACAAATGCAAATAAAACTTAGTAAGGAGCACTTTAGAAGACTTAAATTAATCCTGAGAACAGTATTGACATCTAGGAAGAAGATCCAAGCTATAAATCAATGTATTCTTCCTATCCTAACTTATAGTTTTGGAGTGATTGACTGGCCCCAAGTGTTGGATAGATTGGATATTAAAACAAGAAGGATGCTTCATACTCACCAAATGATTTATAAAAATCAGTGTATACCAAGATTATATATTCCCCATTCTGAAGGAGGGATGGGCCTCCTTGAAATTGATTACATGCTTAGATCTGCAACCGTGGGACTCCACACATATCTACTGACCTCACAAGATCCAAATGTAATGAAAGTTTTGAAACATGAGGAGAATAAATCTAAGATGACGTCTCTGCTTAATTTAGCAGAAGCATATCAATGTCAAGCAGGAATGGAATTCAAACCAGAAGTGGATAAAAACGAGGCAGCAACTGAATGTGCTAAAAAGCAAAATAAAGAATATAAGGTGAAGGACCAGATGAGAAGGCAAGAAATGTGGAAAAAAAACATAAATATAGCTGCAAGAGCCTCATGTTGATCAAATACAGGAATGGTTAAGGAGAGGCAAATTCAAACCAAGAAATGAAAGATTAATGTTGGCAGCCAAGATAGTGGGCTACGTACACGCTAGTTTACAAAGTCCATTGAATATGGAGAAACAGACGTATGTAGGTTTTGTAAAACCGTATTGGAAACAGTCACATACATTGTTGATGGTTGTGACGCACTAATAGCAGAGGGAATGTATACTGAAAGGCATAATAATGTGGAGAGACTGTTACACTGGAGATTGTGCAAACATTATGGTATCGAAGTGGCTGAAAAACACTGGAAACATGAGCCACAAAGAATCATAATAAATGATGAAGTTTATATCAGATGGGATCACCCAATACCAACAGTTCAAAAGATAGATGCTAGAAAACCAGATATAGTGGTCCATGAAAAGAAGACAAAAGTAGCACTGATCAATGAAATTGCCACACACAGTGCCTACAGTGTCTTGCGTACAGAGACAGACAAAGTTATAAAATACCTGGATCTACAGGCAGAAACAAGAGCCATGTGGAAGAAAGATATCCAGACAGTTCCTATAATAGTAGGAACAACGGGTCTTATAAAAATAATTTACAATTGTATTTAGATATGTTACCAATTCATGTAACACTGTACAAATTGCAGAAGGAGTCATTACTGGGCACATTGTGGCTGCTGCGAAGAGTACTTTTGTCTGACATTGAAGAGTGAAACGATACTAATTTCATGAACTTTAATCATACTTTGACATAGGAATGGGGTCCATTCCTATCATGGTATTAGAAACCAAAAAGACTTGGAGAAATTAAAAATGACAGATGTTGTTTTTCCCATTCATTGAACCTTGATGCAGTTGATGAGGCTATGCATGGTAGTGTGCTTGACATTGGGGAGTGTAGTCCTGACACAGGGCAGCCTCTGGGAGCCAAATCTGACTCTGGAGCATGTGTTTTGGCTATCTCATATGCAATGCAGGCCTCTTGTGCCGTTAATGCACACAGAGTTATGCCACAGACACCTGTGGACAACGTGACTGGTAACCAGTAGGGCAGTACTGATTACAGACTGTCTGTGTGGAATAGGTGTTGAGGGCCATGGCTGACCTTTGTGGGTGTTAACATAGCCTTTACAGTTTCTGCAGATGTCTGCATAGGTGCATAGCAGACCAGCCATGCTGCTAATGTATTGGTTGTAGTGACTGAGGACTATTCAGAGGTACTGGCCACCATTTGTTTAGATGTGGTCCCTTTACCTATGTGGTGAAAAACATACAAATATTTTCTGACCACTGCCACTATTTATTTAACATTTGTTTGCAGGGAAAGTCTGACTTGGAACGCAGACAATTTTCAGGGGAGGACCGGAGAGAAACACTCCAGACACATGTCTTGTAATGTGTGAGGAAACTGGAGCACCTGGAGGAAACCCAGACGAATGCAGACTCCGCACAGAAGGCATCCAAGCCAAGAATCAAACCGGAGAAGCTTTTGCTGTGTAGTGACAACGCTACTGCTGCATCACTGCATCATCCACTACTTGCTGCCTGAATGCAACATTGTTGACATCCTGACTACTCACATCTGTCATCACAATCTGTGTGTTTATGTGGTTTGTGGTGATGTGGGGGAATACTGGAGCCATGTCCTTGCTGTATGGTGTACTGACACTGTTGTCTGCATTCAGCATGAGGCCAGGACTTTGGAACCATTCCATGCCCACTGTATGGCCCATTGCAGTGTGTTAACAGCAGTTTGTGGCTCAATGACAGACTGCACAATACTTACAGTTGACACAGCCTTAAGCAGTACCAGCATATCTGGGAGGTGCCAGTTAACATTCATGCATATATATACATGTGGGTCATTGGAGGTAGCAGGTAGTCACAGGACCTTCACGTGTCTACATAACACACACACACATAGGTGACACACATTGTGGTTGCCACCTTATCAGATATGGACTGTGAGACACGTCTTGTAATAACATGACAGTTGACATGACATACCATACCCATGGCAAGTGCAACACACACAACTTCTTTTGGTGTGCTACTATGACACATTCTTTGTGTGACATTACCATTGCTTACGCTATTTGTCATAACTTTAAGGTGCTACTGATGTGCAATAACTGCTCTATGCAATTGGTTGACAACTTTATGAATTTTTTGTTGTCTTACACTCTCGGGACCAGTGTATTGTTTCAGTTGTCATCACATGTCACACATTGCCATACCTGGACTGCAACCTGCAGGGTAGTACAGATGGTGGCCATACCTCTGACCTCTACATATGTATGCAGAATGTCCTGATGTTTACCACATATTTTCTTTCCATTTGTCATAACATTGTGGTTTTCTGGCAAATTGTTGGAAAAGCCTGACAGACTAATATTACAAATTAATGACTGATATTGTCATATCACAACACATACCCTTTGGAAAGTTTATTCAAATGCACAACCTGTTCTGGTATCTACTTTCCATGTGTGTTACAGCAACATGTGAAGTTTGTGCTCGGGGTTTGACCTTTGCCCCACTGTTCCATATAGCTTTAACCAGATGTCTGTCTGTGAGGGTTTGAGAGGTATGCTGATGGCTGTAATGCAGTTAGATCACTGCAAGGGGATATACATGCATACACATACACACACCCACTCATGACCTGCCCTTGTTGAAAGCAGAACCTCTACATGCCTAGTTTTACATATGATAATTATATATATATATATATATATATATATATATATATATATATATATATATATATATATATATATATATATATATAAAACACAAGCACCACACCACTACTATAGTGTTGCAATGTCTGCCACTACTATTCAGGTGGGTAACAATTGCAGGGTCTGTTAGGATTGCCAATGGGGGTTCACAGGCCCTTAACTTGGTACAGCCATCACAAACACACTCACACACACACACACACACACACACACACACACACACACACACACACACACACACACAGCTGACTGAGGATATACATTGAAACACACAAGCACACAGAGTTGACACTTGTCCGATTAGAACACCTACCTTCTTATGTACAATACAGACTGACATGATTATTGCATGTGCCACAGTGCTTTTGTGTTAGAAAATGTGTACCTGTGCTTCTAAGGTGGATGACATCTGTAGGGGCCCTGACTAGGCTGAGAATGGGGGAGTTAGGGTGGAACAGCTACACAAAATGGTATAACCATCACATACACACAGGCAAGACAGCCACAGGAGATATGCATACAGACACATGTACACTCACACAGTTGGCAACAGTCAGATTAGAACACCTACCTATCTACTTGTATCTACCATTGTGCTAAGTACATATGGCATGCGCCATGGGGATTATATGCCAGGGGCATAACTCACATGCTCTTGTCTTCATGAATGGTGGGAAAAACCACACAAAATGGGGACTGTTCTCACATATTAGTCTTACAAACCTAGACAAGTGATAGGGTAACAGATCTTGCATCCACATGATGTTTCAAATGGGTATGATGTCTGAAGCTGACATCTCTGACAGTATGGCAACTGTCACATATTTGCCAATGATTTGTCATAATACCCCACCATTATGAGACACAGACCACATATATGTTGCAAACATCTGTGCAGATGACTGGCATGGCGTGTAAAGTTTGACATGGTGTATCTAAGATGGATGATAGCAACAGACTCTTTAAAGTAATGCCATGGGGAGGGTGTCAACAGATCTTAAAATGGTATAACCAATACACACAACAGCAACAGGGGATATGCTTGACACACAAACACACTCACATATGCAGTAGTATAGTTGGTTGTATTGAGATTCAAACCCCTACCTACCTAGTTGTCTGTACTCTTGTGCTGCCTACTTATCACATGTGCCATGGAGCTTATATGCCTAGGCAGTCTCCAACAGTGGATCTAATGTGGAAGACATGAACAGGCCTTGTAAAGTCATGCTATGGGGGGGGGGTTCACCAGGGTGGAACAGTTCTCAAAATGGTATATACACACACACACACACACACACACACACACACACACACACACACACACACACACACACACAGACACACACACACACACACACACACACACACACACGCACGCACACACACAAATGCACACACACAGACACAGTACCACAGTTGCCAGTATTGAGGTTCAAAACCCTACCTATCTAGTTTTCTGTACTATTGTACTATGTATTTATCACTTGTACTATGGAGCTTTTAGGGCTGAAGAGTGTCCAAAGGTACTTCTAAGATTAATGACATCAACAGGCCACGGAAAGTAGGGTAATGGGAAGTTTACTGGGTGGAAAAGGCCTCGAAATGCTTTAACCTACACACACACACACACACACACACACACACACACACACACACACACACACACACACACACACAATATCACAGTTGCCAGTGCTGAGAATAGAACCCCATCCTATCTAGTTATATGTACTATAGTGCTAAGCATTTATCGTATGCACCACGGAGCTGAAGAGTGTCCAAAGGTACTTCTAAAGTGAATGACATCAGCAAGCCTTGTAAAGTAGGGCAATGGGAGGTTTACTGGGTGGAAAAGGCCTCAAAATGCTTTAACCTAGAAACACAGAGACTCACACACACACACACACACACACACACACAAGACAGGTGAGGTGAGATTGCGTCCCCTACCTCACTACTATTACACAGTGGAGGTCACTTTCATATTGGCACATGCCAATGGTTAGAATTGGTGTGCACCTGTCTACATGAGGACATCAATCTATGCCTTTCAGGGTGTCTCTGTCTATGCCTATCTCTGTCTGTCTGTCTCTCTCTCTATCTGTCTCTGTCTGTATCTCTCCCTCCCTGTCTCTGCATGTCTATAATTGATATAATTGTATATGTTACCTATATATATGTATACTTATCGCACTCAACAGATACAGATATATTACATATGTGCTATCTTCAGATAGCTGCGGGTAATCCTGTCTGATGGGGGTGGGAGACACAGTTAAGGTGTACATAGCTGTCTGTATGTAAAGACATATCTGGACAACAGAGTTGTATAGTCAGATGTGGGTTTATTCATGAGCTGTAATTCTGTAAGTGTAGGTGCATGCCCAGTGAGACCCTCAATAGTAAGAGTTTGACTCCATTCCAGAGGTAGCTGTAGTCCAGTCCATGATTTTGTGTGCTAAAGCTGATTGGTTGATGAACCTGTGTAAACAGTCCAGCACCTCAGTGATATACTGTGTGAGAAATTTCCTGGCTGTGTGTTATCCTTATTAACTGAGTCATATCCTGGTGTGGGTACAGAGTGTATTGGACTGAGCAGAATTTTCCATAATATGTGTGGTATATTCTACATAACACTGTGATTTCCTGGTATGTGAGTGGCAGATCAGTATAGAGTAATGTGAAGGAGCACAGACAAATACTTGTTTTCTGACAGCATACACTGCAGGGAACTATGGCACAGCAGAAATTGTTCTAGTGTGTACATTCCATGTTTTTCTGGCCAGTGGTTCCACTTCCCCCTTATATGTGTCTCTTTGTCCTTCTGTAGTGCAGTCGCGGCCTTTGTCCAGAGTTGTTGCCGTTATGTATTTGTAGTTATGATGTGAGTGGGGTAGAAGTCGTAACATCACACACACACAGGGTTACGGACCTTACACCTCTGATTGTACCTGTTTAGCAGGTTGTCCATCATTGTGCCCCATACATCTGCTGTGGTACTCAGATGGTTTGTATTGCACTGTTATTGTAAGGCTACAGGTTGGCCACAGGTCACAGACTCTTACAGATGGACATCCGAACAGCCCCATATATAACAGTTAGACACAGGCCCAGTCAGGACTGGGGACATGCTCTTAATATTGGTCTTCCAAACGTACACAGTTTGTAGAACTGTTTTGTATTAGCTTGCATTTACTTTTGGGTATGACATCTGCATCTATACTGTCTGTCATTGCTGTTTTCACATCAACCTTTATTGCTTTGCCAATAGTTTGTCAGGGAAATGCAATGTTATGACAAGCAGAACAGATATATGAGGCATATTTGTGGACATTCTGTGACACCCTGTCATTCCACGGGTATGGATGGTACCCACTGACCTGTTGTCAGTACTGACACAGTGGTGTGGCAGCTTTTATATCCTGGCACTCGACTGATTTGTCACAACCTGCTGTTGTAGTAGACTCTGTGTAGGTTACTCCGAACTGTGTACTGTCCATATGTGTGGATCCCTGTCCCTTGATTGTCCAGCTTTCCTGCAGTAACAAATGTTGACTTCTGGACAGTGTGTCCAACTCCTACCATAGGTGTAACTGACATGCAAATCATTGCCATGGCCAATCTCAGGCCACAGACCCTGACAACTACAGTACTGTACTTAGACCACTAAGCCACAACACCCAACAGTAACTGTTGTCTACTTCCTGACAGTATTAACCACACATACAGACATAGCACATTGACCCCTGCATATAGTGGACATGGAAAAGGTGGCAAGTTAACTGGGACAGCAGTGGGAATATGTGGTCTGCTGCTATTACCCTGCAAACATAAATGTTACTGCATTTCTATGGGAACAGGGGTGTGTTGGGAGGAGGGGGGCATACCTCTCAATTGTGCAAATTTCCGCAGACAGTCCAGATGTTTGCTTCATATTTTGGGTCCATTTAGCATAGTATTGTGGTTGTCTTGGAAAATACTGGCATATCATTAAAGATCGAAGTTAGAAAGTAATGACAGACATTCGAGTTTCAGACTTCTTACTCTTCAGAGACTTAATGTAACAGCAAGACCTGTTCTAATATCACTGGTATAAGTTTGCTAGGACAATATTTCATCACTGTCCCTATTTGTGGATCTTTGCCACACATTTCTTTATGGCTTTGTATAGATGACTTGCTGTAAGAGGCTGAGAGGTGTGTATGGGACTCCAGCATTGACATCCATGCATGTGACCTATGACCCACAGTTTCTTAGTCCCCCACATATACTACCTTGAGTTTTGGCACCTTGAGGACTACTGCATTTTCTAGGACAGCCAGTATTTGGCAGACATTTCCTATTGTCCTACATAGCTGCCAGTTGTCTGCTGCTATCCGGGTAGCTCACCCCATTCCCTTGCACACATGCAGCAATACCATAGATATGCCACTACAATTTACCATTTCATTAATTTGTTGTTAAGAAGAGTGATTTACCTTGTGGCTGCAGCAGTTGTGAGGACAATGCTTCAGGGCTGACCTCTGTCAGATGCATGCAGTACACAGCCTATACATAGTAGGTACAGGTAGTGTGATGTGTGTGGCATCCTTTTTACTGTGTGTGCAAATCGGAGTGAGGTGTTAGTCCCTGGGTCCCTAGGGTGTCAGTTTATGTGCTATGCATTGCCTCTTTGCCAAGGCCAGGGCATACTGGGCACACCTATGTCTGCCTACAGGGACAGGCTGTGGGGGTTCCTCCTCTGAGTCCCTCTGTGCCTGTGGGGACCTTGGCAATGGTGGGGGGCCTGTGTCCCCCTTCCCTGTGCTGTTCCTGCCACAGCTATTTCTTCAGGATCATATTGTGTAGCATGGCAGAAACTATGAACATGTGTGTGCACATTTGGCTGGAGAGTACTGCAGGGCTCCACCAGATATGTCAAGGCAGTCGAACCATGACTTCAGCAGCCCAAACACATGCTCTGTGATATTCCTAGTTTATGGTAGTGCCTCATTATGGCATTCTTCAGTGGGTGTGTGAGAATTTCTAATGGGTGTCATCATCCACAGTTCCAGTGCTTAACCAGCATCCGCCACTAGATGGCCATATGGGATGCCCCCCTGCAAATGCCTGGTACAGCTGTGAGGCATGCCAGATGTGGGAGTCATGATAACTCCAGGGCTGCCAACACACACACTGAAGATAATGCCCTGATTGCACAAGACCTGTCAGTTGATGGATTGATAGCCTTTGCAGTTGATGTAGACTCTACCCTCCTTACCAGGTGGTGCTTTGATGTTCACATGAGTGCAGTCTATGGCACCCAGTACCTCTGGGTAGTGTGCTACATGGTGGAAGAGATGCATATCAGTGGTCCTCTCCTCCCTCAGGTTTGTTGGGGAAATAAATGTGCTCACTGGCATGTGTTAGCATGACATCCAGGAACTGGTGGAGTACCCTGGATGCCTGTGAGATTCCCATGATGTCCCCAGTAGGTCTTTGGAAAGTACCTCTAGCTAGTATTCATAAGGCTAGACATACCTTTGCTTCCACTGGGATGAGGTCCCCTCTGCTGGCTCTGGGTTTGAGGTGAGGGCAGCAGATCTCAGTGAGTTGCTGTAATATGTCCCTGTCCACCGTGTAGCACTCTACTATCTCCAGCTCATGTAGCTCCTGAAAGGTTACCCTGGGTCTGAACACTCGTCTCCTCCTCAGTCTGGGCCAGTTGTCAGCATCATCCTCATTGTTGGCTTCAGCCTGTAGCATGTAGAGATGTAGCAAAGCAGCAGCAGCCCCTATCATTTTGTTAGTTAAAATTCCCAAGTGTGTACTCCATGGTGCAGAGTATGTGGGAAAATCAGATTGAAAGGTGTCTGCATACTTTATACTGGTGTGCTGCAGATGCAGCCTGTGTGATTGGTTGACTTATGATATATTTCACCTGCCAGCTACATTATTGAGGGGTTTGAATATCCCACTGTGAGTGGCAGAGGGCTTAAAGTCATTTATAGTTGACTGCCTTTTGTCAGCTATTTCCTTTTATTTTATTTTTTCAATTTCCTCCACATCTAAGCCCCGCAATGCACCACAAAAACCCATGGAGCTAATATAAACATTTATGAGCATTAAGGGCCCTCCACTGTACACGAACATGCTCAGCATTTCTTTAACCAGCTAAACACAGCTTAGCAGCCTCAGACACACACCTTTGCTTAGCTGTGTTTAGCAGAGCACAAACAGGAGCCGCTGAGCTCCAATGTGCTTACACAAACCTTGACACCCCCCCTTTTCATGTCAGCTGCCTCTTCTGCCTACACTACCATGTTGTAGCCCCTACATGGTTAGGTACCTGTGGAAACAGTGGCCCATTTTGCTGCTCAGTAAACTTAGCTCATTTACATGCACCTAATTACGTATGCCCTAGTTACTGCACTACATGAGAGCCTATGCCCTTAGCAACCACTATAACTTGCCATGGCATGACTCTGCCTACTAGCCAGTATAATGAGGAACTTCAGTTTAGCTTTATATGTCATATTTTGCTATTTTAATTTAAATTTTATGATCTATAATGTTTGAGTTTCACTATGCACTGCTTAAACCTGTCATATGTGTCACACGTTTGGTAGTTGTCATGGTCCCTTTTTTATTTTTACATTCCAGTACACGGTTACTAACCGCATATGTTTCTTCTGCAGACACGGCTCCTACACGGATTTCTGTCTGTTTCCTGGATCGCAAATTCACCTAATTTGCATGTTTTTCTCCAGCGAATGAGGTGGTTTGCATTATGCGGTTGCCTCCATATCCGGACAGTGCTGGGAGGCTCATGCATGCCACCAGCCTTGTTTCCTGGATTGCTCTGCCTCCTGACTCAATGTTTAGGCCACGCCACTATTCCTACATGGAGAATCACTCCGTGTAAGGGTTATTAAATTACCCCCAGATTCTAATAACAAAAGCTTCATTAAGGGTCAGAAGACAGTCAAAAAAAGACCAACTGATCACACCCAGGCTATGCAGTATAGTGCAATGACTGGCTATGCTGTGCATCAGAAATTCCCTAACTCATATAACGGAGATGGGTGGGAAGGACAAAGGTGTCATCATTTGCACAGGTGGGTGAAGAACAATGGCAGGGCTATCAGCAGCTAAGCAGGTGGTATTGGGGAGGAACTAGTATTTTGGGGTTACAATGATGGGTGATTTGGGCATGTAATTAGACTTTATTGGTTACCATTCATATACTGTGCCACTGTCCTGCCCATGTGTGACAGGTTCATGTTCTACAGCATTAACCTTGAACCCTTTCACAGGTTTATCTGAAGCCTGTAAATCACAAGCATGTTGCTAGGACTCTGCTGGTTGCATTTTTCTCCTTCAGTGTCTGTACTACCATGGTGTAGCATAATGTAGTGATCACTATTCCCCACCTCCAAGTACCCTGTCTCTCCATCATTCTCATACTTTATTATTGGCCCTTTGTCCTTTTTTTCTCTCCCTATTTAGTTTTATTTTTTCAGAAGTTATAAATGCAGAGTTGGATGTGTAGTGCCAGTGTCCACTGCAACATATATTAGCCTCACCAACGCCAGCTAAGTTCACCGCAAGTTACAGGCCAGTTTTTCTTGCAGGCATACCTCTCAACCTCTGAGTGCAAGAAATCTGAACAAAGCCAAAATAATGGATGGTGGGGTTGAGGGTGGGGTCAAGGTCCAAAAAAACGACAGATTTAAACTTTAGACTTATAAAATTAGAAAGTTGCTAGAATAATAAGTCTTGCATTAGCATGCATTTTCTGAAGGATATGGCATCTGAAAATCAACCATATGTCCTTATTTAGTGACTTCAGTTAATAGTTTGCTAGAAAATTACAAATTGCATGAAAACCAGAACAAAGATAGGAGGCAAAAATCTGAACATTCAGCAAACATTTGGACAACTGATTGGTATGCTTGCAGGGTGATGAAGGTCATCCTGTAGAAGGTAAGCTGGAGGGCTTCCTGTTGGCATCTGGTATTTCTTCTTTAGTGTGTCATGGGATGTAGGCTGCTCATCAGACAGCAGCATTCGGAGGGGTCTCAACAAGGTTCCTACCTGTTTTTCCTTACACAGGACCATCTCTGTTTTGGCATTTGTGTCCTTGGTGGACAAGGAAAGCATCATGTGTTACGAAATTTTACGACAAAAAATATTTCCTAAGTTTCTTTTAATAGTTGCATAAAACACTTTTTTAGTATTTGAGAAAAATGAATGTTATTCAAAACAACTTAAACAGCATATATTTTGTAAGAATGAGCTCTCTCTCTCTTTTTTTTTTTTATAAAATTGATATCCAATCCTTTGCACTAGCTAAGGGTATAGCTTGTCCTGCAAAATCTCACATTTCCTTAAAAGTCCCCATCTGGACATTTGAAAATGTGGCAATACTAAGTTCCAGTGGCTCACAGGTTGATGTGAATTGTGGTCAGCCAACATATTGAGATCTGGACTTGTATCCTAAAGTGTGGCCTTATGTGATTTGCACAGTTGCGCAGCTACATGGCCTCAGCAATTGTGGCACCAATGGCAGGGTCAAGATATAAAGACAGTAACAGTGATTGCTGAGTTCTCATGGGTTCACAGCCTCACAGCTGAGTAGGTGTTCCTTACCCCACCCTATGCACCATTATGGTGCTCCTCATTCCTTGTCCATTACTCTCACCTTCCAGTTTCTTGCCCAGTCATTCCTATTGCCATTTTCCTCCCTCTGTCTGTCTGTCTGTGGGTCTCCTCTCTGTCTGTCTGTGGGTCTCCTCTGTGTCCTCCCTATTGAACAAGCACCTCTTTTGTCAATCTTTATCTGTGCTATATGTTTGTGTGCTTGTCCCTGCTGCCCTCTTTATACCATATTTTCTACCTCTATCATCTCCTTGCTTCCCTCCCAAACAACCCTTCTTCTCTACATATATAAACAGCGACTGTCCCACAAAATAAATTACCATTCTTTCCCCACTCATGCCACTAATCCTTACTCATTGCTTATCAGTGTTTTCCTCTTTTTGTTCATTCCTTTTTATGACTGCGCTATCATCTCATTCACTTTCCTTTGACATAGGATCATAGGAAGTTAGTAGGCTATTGGCCCTGATACCCTTATAAGCCTAGCCAAGAATTTAGCCCCTGTTAAGTCATAACCCAAAGCCTCTATCCAGCAGGGACATGGCTGGAATTCCAGGGGTAAATTTTCTGTTTTCCATCCAGTTATCCAGGTTGCACTTGAAAAAAGACAATGAGGGATTCTGCTTGACATGGAGAGGAAGTTTATTCCATAGATGGGGGAGTCTCTGGGACACAAGTCTGTTCCAAAAACAAGCCCTATTGATGTCACAGAGCAGGTTGAGGTCGCACGTGAGGGTTACTCAAGTGGAGTTTGACATGCGGATATGCAGTAGTCCCATCAAGGTAGGGTCTGAGATTGCTTTCTATGCCAGACAGAGGTCACCTCTGAGGAGTCTGCATGAAACTGAGTAGAGGGACAGGGCTTTTACTTATCTGTGTAGGGTCGATGTTTGAGGCCCTGGATTCGTCTGTTGAGGAAACTCTGTGGTCTCTTCAGCTGCTGCATGTGTTTTGTGAGGTACATTCCAAAAGGGGCATTGTACTCAATAATTGGCCTTATTAGGGAAGAATACAGGGATGTTATGAACTCCTTGTCCCTGGATGAGATACCCTTACTTATGAGGTGCGTCATATAGAAAGCTTTTCATACAACGGTAGGAACATGGTGGTCAAAAGTCAGGTTTCTATCAACCTGGGTGCCCAAATCCCTCATGACTGATTGTGTGCTTAGGACGTTGTTATTAATGTGATAATAAGCGGGGACATCCCTGTCCCCAAAGAGGATGATGCATTTTTTGGCATTCAGCTTAAGGACATGTTTCTGGCACCAGTCATTTGTTTGGGTGAGACCCTCTTGGAGTATGTCCACATCACTTGGAGAATTGATGACCATGCCCAGCTTGCAGTCATCTGCAAACTTGGTCAGCCCACTGGTTTTGGTATGCATCTCAGAGAAGTATACCCTGAATAACAGACGCCCCAAGACCAATCCCTGGGGTACGCTGCTCTTTATGGGTCTACTGCTTGAGGTGGCTTCCCCTATTTTGATTAGGTGAGTTATATTAGTTAGCCAGTTTGCTACCCATCTGATAACATATAGATTGATACCTAGTTGAGAGGGTTTGTCTATTATGCCCAAATGGGGAATAGTGTCGAAGGCCTTGGCCAGGTCAAGGTAGGTGGTGTGCACTGTCTTCCCTTTGTCCATGGCTTTGGTGACTGTCTCAAAGAATTCAACCAGATTTAACAGACATGACCTCCCCTTCACAAAGCCAAACTGTGTGGGGTCAAATGTCTGGAGGTTGCCAATGTCTCTGTTAATTAGGTCCATGATAATCTGTTCCATGGCCTTGTAGATCAGAGTAGTTAGGCTGATGGGTCTACAATTTCCCGATTCGGTGGATGCTCCACCTTTGAGCAAAGGGATGATAGTGGCTGTTGTCCACTCAGCTGGGACAAAGCCAGTACTCAGGCTTTGGTTGAATAGGGTGTCTAATGGTGCTGCAAGTTCATGCCTGAATTCATGTAGGATGCAGCCTGGGAATTTATCAGGTCCCATGGAGGCTGTATTTTTGCCTTTGAGAGGGCAGTAATGACCTGTTCCCTAGAGATAAGGGGAGGGGGACAGGTAATGGGGATGTCCTGATTTACTAATGGAGGGGACAGAAGGATGAAGTTTTCACTGAATCTGTCAACCAGTAGGTTGGCTATATCTACAGCATTTGTGTATGTATTGTCCTTGACCACCAGGTCTGAACAGATCCGGGTGCTTCCTTTGAGATTGCGGACATATGTGAAGAAGGCCTTATGATTGTCTCTAGTAGATGTAGCCAATTTGGACTCAAAGTTGGCTTTAGAAGATTTCACTAGTGCTCTTATTTGCCTGTTCAGGCTAAGGAGAGGTTGCTTCCAATTACGCACCTGCTGCTTCTTGGTCCTGGACAGCAAGTTTTTCCTTTTATTATATAGTTTATTTATTGCAGATTTCCACCAGACAGGTTTGCTCTTCCTTGCAGAGGATGATTTTGTCCTGTCAGGTATTCCTGATTCCATGCATTTATATAAGTTCTCGTATAGACAGTATAAATAAAGCAAGCACTGTGGTGGGTAGCCCTTGATAGAGGTCTCAGATGTGTCTTGGATGTATGGGAGTGGCATTTCCATGTTCCAGTAGATGTGCATTGCTGCAAAGATTCTAAATGGCAGTTAATGAAACCAGGTCATGTGACACGCCATAGAGTATTTCATATATCTGTGCAATGACCAATCATTCTATGAGTGAACAGTGTACTTATTTAGCACTTGTTCTTGCAGGTCACCTTGCAAAACTTTGATCGTGACATTTTTCACAGGGCGCTGTGTTACATATTTTTCTAAACCCTGGCCAGAGTTTTTAAAATGACTGAATGAACTGAATTTATTTTATTCAGCATAACATTTACTGACCTAAAAAGAAATGTCATTGATCTGTATTTTATTTACTGACATGTATGCAGTCTGAGGCAGTGTAGAATTATGCAAATTATATAAAATAAATAGGACAGCAATGCCCTTTAAACGTGAGTCTTGTAAACATAAACTATTTTCTGATATGCGATGAAGGCAAGACTACTGAAAACAGTGCAGCATTAATGCTAACATAAATGTGACAGGTGGTTTATTGCTATATCTATCTTTTATCAAGCTGTTCATTATTGTTACCTCTCTTAAGGGTCTTTATGCCAGAGATGAAGTTTTATTTTTGAAGTAACTGCTTGGCAAGTATTCAGCAAAGGAGCAGATGCTCTGTTCCCTCAGGAGTTTTACTAGTCAAAACATTATTTACAACAGTGGCAACCTTGCGACACTGGCAAACTACCATTGCTCTGTTACTTGTAATTACTTTCCCATAATAGAAGTTAATGTACATTTTATCTGTTGCCAACATTATTTCCACATAGAATAACAGCATTTTACTGTACTCTGTTCTATTGTTTGATTGGTAAAGTATTTTTAACTAAGATCACACTGCAAAATCTCTACGTTGGTAGTAAACTGATTCACATAAATTGGCAATTGAAACTTCATAAAACAGTCACAAACCAATGATTAAGAAAAAAAGAATGCTGCATCAAACCAAGAACTATTTCCAGTTGTATTCTGAAACACATCAAATAATATCATTTATTTACCAACTATCAATGCTAAAGTAAATACACTAAATATCAGAAGTTATATACGATCATCACAAGACTTTTGTTGCCAACTTGTTCTTGTAGCAATGACCTCTTCTGGCAGAAGCTGTGGCAGTAAATTTGCACCATGGAACAAGGGTCAAGCTACCTTAAAGGTACTGATGTCCTACAAATTGTACATTTAGTATATGTCAGTTTTACTTTTTATAATGGTCTGAATAAAAATGTAGTCAATGAAAATGAAAATGTTTAGAAAGAACAGCACTTCCTTCCATTATAGGTATAGCAATAAATACAATAAATACATATGTTTATTTAACTGTGCATTGCTAGCAGGCTGGTCTTGATCTCCAGTTGCAACATGGGTTTGTTTACATCCCTTCTCTTCTTTGTGCTACGTTTGTCAGGATTGAAAGTATTTTTCCTTGCTGATCCCAGATAACTAATCATCTCCGCTCCACAATAGAGGCAAAGCAGGTTCCACAGGAAAGAAGGAATCATAGAGCCAACCCCGTGGCTAATTCAGACTGCATTAACTGTTGCAGTGCTGTCCCAAATTCCGCATGACATGCACTCTAAAAGTCAGGGTGGTGGGACATGTAATGGCCCAAATGAGAAAAACAGCCTAATTTCATAATATCCTCTTTTGCCTTCTGTCCCCTTAGCTGGTGTCATGACTACCATTGGTCTCAAGCTGGAGATCAAATACCATGAAACCCCACATTACATCTAGTAGCATTGTGCAGACTTATCCTTCTCCTCCTGGCAATGCATCAGACACACAAGACACTAAATGAATTTTGGTCACTTCTATTCTTCTAGTGAATGGAGTTAAGGTATTCCAATATGTAAAGTAATTAGTACGTACAAGCAGTATGTTTAATAAACTGAGTTTCAAGAGTTGATGTTATGTAGTCCTATCTCACCGTAATTCTTGATGGATGGGTTCGAGCCAATATTTGGCTCAGACTCGGCCGATACTAAAGCTCAAGAGCTTTTACTGGCTCGAGGCTAGCCCCTATCCCAGGGGCCTCATGGCATATCCCCAGATCTCGTTTGCTGCGAAAGCTTCGAGGTTGTGTCTTACAGGCTCGTTGGCCAAGTAAAACAATTTTTTACTATATTTAGTCTTTTCCAACCTTTTTTCTATCAGATTTATATTTAGATAGTTCCTAGTCTCTTGTGTCACTGTTTTTGAAAATTATTCAACTCTTATTCCCTCCTTAGGACTGTACGGCCCATTTAAGTTAGAGGGCCGTAGTGCCCGTTTAAGTTAGAGGGTCTTTCTTCCCTGTGTGTGTGTGACTGTGGCCCCTCCAGACCCAAAGGTCTCAGAGCCAACCCCCTTACCGACCACTGTTCCTCCTCTGACTGCTTCGCTCTCAGAGCCTATTACATCAGGTTCCTCTGTCTTGGACCCTTCGGCTCCAGGGATTCAACCAGTTTCCTCTGAGCCAATTACTCTCTTCTCAATGGCTCAGTCTGGAACCAAGGGTTCTGGGAGCTGACACTGTTGTGTCGACTCCAAGGGGGATAGTCACCCTGGGTTCTCGTCAGAACTGACCCTCCCTCTCGGTGCCTCAGCTCGACTCTGCTCGGCTCCCACTTCTGCTTCTGAGCCATTCCCTCTTTCTAGGAGTCAACCATCTGCCCCCTCAGAGTGGAGATCTTCTTCGGAGCAGGGGGAAAGGATTTCAAAGCTATAGAGAAGGCTTTATCCCTTGCCAAAGCCATTCCCTTGGAACCTGTGTTCCACTAGCAGCAGGAAGCAACCTCTCCCCCCTGCCACCCCCACAGCGTATGGAACCAGAGGCCCAAGTAGCCTCCATTGGAGGTGCCCCCACTTCTGAGACCTCCCCAGATTATCCCATTGAAGAGCTCCCTCGGAAGAGGCTGTATAAGAGGAAACATGTCGACTCACCTGAGTCTGCCACATCAGACACTGATTTAAAGGAATCAGAAGGTTCCCCTAGATCCCCCTCTGAGGATGTCTCCTTTTCTGACATCCTAGAAATCCTTAGACAGAGGTGTGATTGGAAGACTTCTAACCCTACTGAGGATGAATCAGTGTATCTTGAGGCCTTTGGCTCCTGACCTTCCACCTCCTGGGTGACGCCGCCTTATGACCAGCTTTTGGGGATCATATCGTGGAAAGCATCAACCTCTCCAGATTCAGTGGAAGCAATCCCGAGGAGGCCAAACACATATATGACAGCACCTGAGGACAAGTCTTTCCTTAGTAAGGGAGTTCCAGTTGATGCTATGGTGGTAGCAGCAGCCACCGAGAAGGAATTATCTGAGACGTCTTGTAATATCCATCCTCCTAACAAGGAATCCTGGATGATGAATAGGTATGGGAAGTGTACTTTTTCTTCACTGGCATTTACATTAAGATCGCTGAATTACCTGACTCATTTTACTCGTCTTCAGAGGGATCTCCTGAAAGAGTTAGGCGATACCCTCTGGGGTTCAGTAGCTCCGGGTTCCATGGATAAGGTTTCTATGCAGCTCTCCACCCTTACTTCCATAGCTAACTCCTCCATGAGGCTAATCTCATATGCTGTAGATGGAGCGAGTAGGGCAGCCGCAGCAGCAATATCCCTCAGGAGACATTTGTGGATGTTCTTTGTAATTTTACAGAATCCTTCAAGTCTTTCTTCACTAATGTTCTCTTTGATGGTTCATCTCTTTTTGGACCCCAAGTGAAAGAGACTTTGACTAGGTGCGAGCAGGTAGGGAAAACCTTATCTGCCGTCAGAGTCTGTTTTTCTCTCCTGTTCAGACCCTATCCCAAGGGTAATACAGGAGGGAAAATGTGGTTCCACAAGTCCCAAAAAGGTTTCCCTCAGGCACAAGGTCAACCCTCCCCCAGAGGCAGAGGGAGAGGATATAATGGAAGATGCCGCCCTCGTGACAGAGGAGGTCCGCAACATCAGGGAGACAGAGAAACTTTTTCTGATTGTCCCTTCCATCAACCCTGAGGGTTTCCCGACTGTCCATCTCTGGAGGCAGTCGGGGGTCATATATCGCTGTACCCAAGCGCCTGGCTAACTATCACTCAAGATCATTGGGTACACACAATAATATCCAGAGGTTATCTGATCCCCTTTATTTCTGAACCCCCAACAAACCTGTGTCTACCAGATGTACCACCCATCCAACTAGACCGTGTAACATCAGTAGTCATCTCGTTGCTGCAAAAATGAGCCATCCAAGAAGTCCCTGCAGAGGAAATGGGATCCGGAACTTACTCTCAATTCTTTTTAGTTCCAAAAAAGGCAGGGGACTGGAGATCGATTCTAGATCTCAGCAGGCTTAACAAGCATGTAAGGAAATCGAAGTTCCAAATGGTCACTCTGCAGTCGATATTTCCCTTTATCGGGAAATACAACTGGATGTGCTCAATCGATCTCCAGGATGGGTACTACCACATCAAAATGGACAGGTGCTCCAGGAGACATTTATGCTTCCGGCTGGGAGCATTTTCAGTTCAGAACACTGCCCTTTGGCCTCACTACAGCCCCCAGAGTGTTTACCAAATGCATGGCAGTGGTAATGGCTCACCTGAGACATTAAGGATTCCAGTTGTTTCCATACCTAGATGACTGGCTCCTCACTGCTACCAACAAGCATCAACTCATAAGGACCAGGGACGAGACTCTATCCTTGTGTGCCAGTCCAGACATCACTGTCAACTTGCAAAAGTGAGTCTTATCTCCCTCGCTGCACATTGTATATCTAGGCTCAGAAACAGACACAACCACCATGTCAGTAAGTCTAACACAGGAAAGAGTGAAATCTCTACTCAGTCAGGTCAGATACCTGCTAAACAAACAAAGAGTTCAGGCCAGAGTAGTCCTTCAAACCCTAGGGACTATGATGTCTGCCATCCTATTAGTTCCTCTTGCTTGCTTACATATGAGGATTCTCCAGTGGCTGCTATTTGCACAATGGTCAATGCCAGTCCTTCCATTATCTCACTAGATATTGATAACAAATGCATGCAGAAAGGATCTGACATGGTGGTTACACACAAAACAACTTGTCCTAGGTCGTCCACTTGTTCCTCCCCAAGAGAAAGCAGTTTTGACCACGGACGCTTCCCAGATAGGGGGTGGGGGTGGCATTATCTGGGAACAACAGTCCAAGGTACTTGGCAGAACTATGAGAACCACTTGCACATCAATGTTCTGGAGATGAGAGTGGTGCTGTATGGATTGCAAGCACTTCACAGCTCCCTTCCCACCGAGACAATTGAGATTCAGTCAGACAACAATACATAAACAAGCAAGGGGGAACCAAGTCCTACCCACTTTGCCGAGAGGCCTTAAGAGTTTGGAAATCGGCGATGGATACTCAACTTTTCCTGATTGCAATGCATATCCTGGGGAAATCCTGCGTAATAGCAGACAAACTCAGCCAAGCAATTCTGATGCCTCATGAGTGGTCCCTGAAACCAAGGGTTGTGAAAGACATCTTTCACAGATGGGGCCACCCTTGCTGTGACCTATTTGCTACTCACCTGAACTCCAAATGCAGCAGCTACTTTGCCCTCATTCCCCATCCGGGGATGTCACCCAGGGATGATCTAGTCCACGATTGGCCCCCCGAGCACAATCTTTATGCCTTTCCTTCTTTTCCACTCATCCCAAAGTAATACAGAAAGCAAGACAGTTGAGGAATTCCTTGATCCTCATTGCTCCTTACTGGTCTCGACAAGCTTGGTTTCCCTTCCTGTGGCCTCACCTTTTGGAGGAACCATGGATTCTGGACCCATCTCCAGATCTCCTGATTCATCAGTCGGGACAGTTTCACCCCACCATCCACACCCTCAAATTGACAGCATGGCTGCTCCAGTTCCACGAATAGCCAGGTGTATTCCTGTATCCCCTGTGGTCAAACACATTCTAATTTCATCCCATAAACCTTCCACTCAGAAGCTATATTCCAGCAAATGGAAAAGGTTTTCCCTTTGGGCTATGAATCAGGGCTTAGATCCATATATGGCTCCTTTAGAATCCATTTTATCCTTCCTAGTAACAATTTTTCATGAAGGAGCGGCAGCTGCTACAGTTAGAATTCAATTAGCTGTCATTTCCAATTTCCCTTTGGTTTCATTGGAAATCCAATCATGCAGCACTCCTTGTGTAAATCCTTTTTAAAAGGAGTTCTTCTTCTCAGGGCTCCCAATAAAACATCCATTAGAACCCTGGGAGTTAACCTTAGTCCTTTCATCTTTGATGTCTGCACCCTCTAAACCATACTCGTCGTCAGACCTATCATGGAAAACATTATTCTTGGTACTCATAACATCTGCTGGAGAATTTCAGAACTACAAGCTTTGACTATTCAACCTCCTTAAATTATTTTTCACAAGGATAGAGTCTCTCTCAGGACAAATCCTTCCTTTCTTCCCAAAGCATGCTCAGAGCACAATCTGAATACCACCATTGAGCTACCTGTGTTCTTTCCAAACCACTCTAATAAATCAGAGTATAGACTACACCAGATAGATGTTCACAGAATACTCAGGTTTTATATACAAAGGACTAAAGAATTCAGGAAATCTGACCAACTTTTGGTTTCCTTTTCTGACAAAAGGAAAGGCTTGCCTGTTTCTAAGATTACTCCTTCAAAATGGCTTTCGGATTGCATATCCTTTGCTTATCAACAAGCTGGTAGACAATTTCCTGTAAACGTTAAAGATCACTCTACTAGGGCTGTAGCTACTTCATGTGCTTTTAGATCTAGGCTCCCAAATGATACTATTTGTGCAGCAGCTACTTGGGCAAGACCACATACGTTTGTCACTCATTACAAATTGGATTTGGCCTTCCGGGACAGATCATCCTTTGGGTCTACTGTGCTGAAGAGTCTCTTCGCTTGAGCCACCCGGGATAAAGGTGCTAGGCTGCCCAATCCAGCAAGAATTACGGCGAGATAGGACTACATAACATAAAGAAGTTATGTACTTACCATAACGTTCCATGTTTGTAGTCCGTCTCTCCTATATTCTTGCTCCCCTCCCTCCAAAACCCTTCCTGTTTCTGGGGGATTTGGTGGACCATTCTGGCACTGCCTGACTTTGTTCTTTATTGTCCACCTGGGATGGATTATATTTCTAATCCTTTGCTGTATTTATACAGCTCTTAGATTACTCTTACCTGATAGGTATTTATTACTTTCTAGCAAACTAGATCTGGGGATTTGCCATGAGGCACAATGGGATAGGGGCTAGCCTCGAGCCAGTAAAAGCTCTCAAGCTTTAGTATCAGCTGAGTTGGAGCTGAATATTGGCTCCAAACCCATCCAGCAAGAATATAGGCGAGATGGACTACAAACATCGAACGTTATGGTAAGTACATAACTTCTTATTTTATTAATTTGTAATTGCTGCAGAATATTAGCCTCAATGACAAAAAAGAAAAATCTTTCCTAGTTTAAGACCATGAGTTTATTTATGAATGACCTTTGATGATACCATTATGGGTGGTCAAAAATCAGAAATGTCACTAGGTGCGCTAAATGACATGAGTGACATGCACTAAGTCATAGTTTCAAATGTAATGTGCAGCTGTGATGGCTACATGAGGACAGCCATACGGCAGTAGTTGATATGTGCTGTATGCATGTTGACTCAAAAAGACAATATGAACGCTCTTCCCTACAATGGGATGCCAGAGGTTAATTCCAGGGAATAACAACATTACAAAATGGATAGGAAACCAAGATGGCTGCTGCCCTATAGACACTGTTATCCCATAGCTCTGCCACACACTACAAAAACATCAACTTTTTCTGGATTATAATTCATTTCTATGGACTAACCCAACAAAAACAACTTTAGACAACAAAATCAAGGAAGATTTCCCTGTGATTTATCTGAGGCTCCTTTCCATGTGATTTCCATATGGTCTGCTACTGCTGCTTGGCCTTCACTTTTCCAGAATAACAAAAGAAAACCAAAGATGTCGAGTGAACCTGAACATATGAATACCCAGACTTGCAAAACCAAATTCTCCATAATAGCCTCTCCTGAAAAGGACACTCAATCTAAGGGACCCAGAACATGGAAACAACAAGAATCCAACAGATCAGCTAGTAAAAGTAAACCGGAAACTACAAATCTGATAGACTTAAAATTAGCTCTCCATTTTATTCAAATAGCTATATAGACTCCATATACCAAATTCTCACCAGAGTAGAAAAAACAGAGGCAAAAGTCTTTGATAACAAAACTAAAATTGAAAAAATGCAAAGAAAAGCCAGCTCTAATGCTAAACTCATGCAATAGATGCAGCAAAAACTATTGGATTTGGAAGCAAGATCTAGATGAAACAACATCATTCTGAGAGGCATACTGGAACGTGTCGACCACAATAAACTTCCAGAAACAACTCTATCAATATTTGGTCTATTTTTGGAAAACTCTGTTGATACCACTCACATAATCATTGAGAGAGCTCATAGAGCCTTCAGACCTCCTCTGGATTCTGATAAACCAAGGCTGGTGTACGCCAAGCTATTAAACTTTGAACATGTTAATAAATTACTAATAGTGGCAAAAAACAAGAAATAAGTTATTTGGAATGGGAACAAACTATGCCTTTCCCACAATCTAACAACTCAAATTAAACAGGAAAGCCAAAAACTGTCTCCCTTCTGCGCTCATCTCGTTAAAAAATAAATCAAGTTTTAAATGAGATATCCCAATTCTTTGTTTTTCCATTATAATGGCACCAAGTTTTCTACTTATAATGTTAAGGATGCTACAGCAATCTTCTTAAATATCTTTAAAGAGATACCTGAAATGGCTACAGTTAAGCATTTAACAGCCCTGTATATAAACTGTTTGGTTTTAGCTAACAAGATGCTGGCATGACCTATTATCATGGTTTTCTGTCAAAATGGTGCTTTTTAGTCTCTTACCCTCAAGCCGGACATGTTTTTGGCATGCCGAGTGGTGACTTCTCCCTTGGACCTACATCATTCCGGCATGGCCTACTAGCTTTGGAAGGAACTGCAACCTATGACCTTCACCTGGCGCTTAGAGCCCTCCATCGCAGAAGTTACATGGCTCATAAAGAAATACAGACCTGTAACTCAGGTTTGAAGGTTGCAACCATAGTTGATGTTACTTCTATAATGTCAGGCTGCAGTCCTTTTTGCTTTGTTTGCTGCTTTTTATATGTTTTGGAACATAATTTAGCAAAAACCTAGCAGGAGTAAGTACTTAATGCCATTCTAGCTCTTCTTTTATTTTGTCTGAATTTATTGCCATTTCTACCTGAGCTGGTGACCCAGAATCTGTTAAAAACCTCTTGAAACCATTACAATGTCATTGTAAGTGTCCTGGACTGATTCAATTTATTTTTACTGCCATCGATATTGGGACACTTTCTCTGGACTTGTATATGAGGCTCCTGCTTGATGACTGTGATTGTTGATGTTGTAGGGCTGCTTGTTGAATGGCTGTTATTTGCTCATTGCTTGTTTGCTCCTGGCAACCTTTCTATTTACTTACTACCTGCAATGGAGCTACTCTTTATAATTTAATAGGGCTGGTTTACATTTCACAGGAAATAGATCTGGAATCCAGCTTCAGAAGCTGTTGTTTTTGTTTGCATCTGTTCGTGGGGCTCATAGTAAGTAGAATATCCCACTGATCTATAACATGAAGTTATACTTAACATCTTATTGTACATTGACTGCTAAATGACAAAACTTAACTGTTATTTTTTGTGAAATGCTTCCAATTTATTTTTGCCTCAACTAGTTCTCAGGGTTTGCATATATATAGGTTCATAGGTTCATAGGTTGGTACTAGGCTATCAGCCCTAGGGCCTATACAAGCCTAGCCATAACAATTCCCTGGCTATTTCTACCCACACTATTTACTTCCCTGGACCTCTGTCTAGCAGGGCAACTGACGTGATCCCCAAGGTGAATTTCCTTTCTCCCATCCAATCGTTAAGGTTCCTTTTGAAGAGGGCCAAAGAGGCACTCTGCTTGACATGTATGGGCAATCTGTTCCAGAGTCTGGGGAGTCTCTGGGTCAGGAACCTATCCCTCCAGCATGTTTTGTTTATTGTGATGACAAGGTTTAGATCCCTGGAGCATGCGGCTCTGAGGGATTGGGATTTCTTTAAATATAGCATGTCCAACAGCTCTGGGTTTGACATGGCCTTGTATGTTAAGCAGAGATCGCCTCTGAGTAGATGATATGAGACAGAGTATAACTGGGGTTTTTAAGGCGGTCAGTGTAAGGCATCTGCTTTAGGCCTGTGATTCTTTTAGTGAGGTATTTCTGCGGCCTTTCCAGTTGTTGCAGATGTCTTGAGAGGTACATACCAAATGGGGCATTGTATTCTATAATGGGTCTAATGAGGGATGAGTACAGTGGGACAATGACCTCTTTTTTCTGGATGAAAAGCCCTTAATGATGAGGTGTGCCACATAGAAGGATTTCCTGACTGTTGTGGTGATGTGGTTATCGAAGGTGAGACCACTGTCCACCTGTGTCCCTAAGTCTGTTATCACACTTTCAGTGTTTAGTGTGCTGCCACATATATGGTAATTCATGGGTACATATTTTTTCCCAAAGGGGATAACTATACATTTCTTGGCATTGAGCTTGAGCCCATGCCTCTGGCACCAAGCATCTGTTTCTGTAAGGCCCTTTTGTAGAGTATCCACATCATTTGGGGATTCAGTAATGGCTGCCAGTTTGCAGTCATCTGCGAACTTTGTTAGCCAGAGGCCCTTAGTCTTGGCCTGTACTTCAGAGAAGTAGATGCTCCTAGATTGTCTTGAATCCATACCTCTCAACCTGGAAACATCAAAAATCTGGAGTAAGGCCCATGAAAAATGGATACAAATCTGTATGCTGATTAACATAAAATTTGCATACACAACTATGTATCTCCACCCCCACCAATGGAATTGCGGGATACCAACTTTCAAATGCAACCTGAAGAACAGACAACCAAAATATGGCCCTAGCACAATCTCTGCAGCAGTAAAAGTCATCTAAATAACACATTATGTAATATCTGTAACTAATCAAGAGGTTGCTGCTAGCAAACAACTTCATATTTCATTGTTTCATCTACAAATAAAGTGCCTGTTGTTGCCCTTGAGGAATAAATTGCCTATATTCTAATAAATAAAAATGATAAGCTACTAATATTGCAATAGGGAATGAATGACAAACTGATAACAGGTTCATAGTTACTAGGTATCTCCTCCAAAAAGGGCATTCTCAGGACTGCAGCATCCACCCCTTTAAAAGCAAAACACAGTACACTCTCAGCAATCCATCTGCATATTGTGGGAGTAGAACCCACAGCCTTCTGCGTTAAAAACAAGTATTCTACCTTTTATGCTACTAACAGCACAAGCAAGCTTACCATAACTTAAGCAGCACTAAACCTCTCTCTGCCTGAAGGAGATATCCAGCACAGGAAATCTGGAAAAAAACAACATTTATTGGTGGGGAGGGGGGCAGAGGACAAAGGCCCAAAAACAGAGACAAATTTTAAATACTGCTTGTATAATAGAAAAGTTATTTTAATAAATGTTTGGTGTTACCATGCATTTCCTGAAAGATAAGACTGAAACTCATTATTTAGTGAATTCAGTTCTCATTGATTTGCCAGAAAACCACAAATTTTAAGAGGAACAGTCCAAAACTATGAGCCAAACATTCTGCAAAACTTTGGACAGTTAAGAACTATGGTTAACTCCTTAAACCACAAGTGGTGGTGGGATGGGTAGAGAATCTAGGCTCTTGCTATCTGTACCTAAGGTTAAGGGTTCTAACCACCAGTTATACCTAACTGGGGCATTTTACACAGACACATACACAGCTGCCATCAAATAAAGCTGCCTGACAAAGTAAACCAACCTATCTGCCATTAAACAAAGCTGCCTGCCAAAAGTAAACCAACATTCTGAAAATTCAAAAAACAAAAAACAAACTGGTGAAAAAAAACACCCTTGCAGGTCCAGCGTATTTAAACTCCTGGATTCAGATAAATGTGTACAAAGTTCTTTATAATCCACAGGTTATGTTGTAAACAAGAATGCCAATAAACAAAAAAACGAAATAAAAATTTTATTAAGCTTAAAAACAAGCTTTTCATCGGCGCTCTGCACCAACTTCCTCAGAAAACAAACTGCACCACACATTTATCTCACTATAAATACATCACTACTCAGCTCAGATGCGCCCCCTAGCTGCTCCCCTTTAAAAAGCACATAATTACACTTTGAAATTTTTAACTAAAAAAAAAAAAGTAAACCAACATACCTGCCATTAAACAAACACACATCTAGCTGCCATTAAACAAAGCTACCTGCCAAAGTAAACCTAGCTGCCATTTACACATACAGCGAATGAAAAGTTTCTGCAAGCTGCCATTAAACACACACAGCAATGCCTGCATGGAAGGCTTCTGCAACCTGCTGTCAGTGAAAGCTCTTAAGTAAATAAACTCCAAAGCACATACACAGAGTAAAATCCAAAGTAAACCTAGCTGCTGTAACCACCATTAAGTAAAAAGTAAAACATAAAACAAGCCTGCCGTTAACGTTGCCATTAACACACACAGCAATGCATGCATGGAAAGCTTCTGCAAGCTGCTGTAGTAAATAATAACAGTGAAAATAAACATGAAGCTTGAGCTGCTGTTCAGTCTCCTTTTACACTGGATGATTCTCTCACTTTAGAAAGCTGAGCTGGGGAAAGAGGTGCTGTGTAAGGTCAGGTGCTATTAATGCGAAGCGCATGCTAAGTTTTGACTTTGACAAGGCAAGGCAAAGCTTCCACATACACAAGCTGAAAGTAAAAGCCAAAGTTATTACACAGTGAAGCTGCGATGCCTGCACAGAAAGGCTGTTAAGTAAATAACACAGTGAAAGTAAGCTAGCTGCCAAGGAAACGAATAAAGCGATGCCTGCATGGTGCACGGAAAGCTTCTGCAAGTGGCCGTTATTCCTGTTAAGTAAAAGCAGACTAAGACAATGAAAGTAAGCTGCCGTTAACAGTGAAGCTGCCATAAACACAGTCTTTGCCCCTGAAACTGCCATTAAGTAAACATCCAGTCTAAAACAATCAATGAGAAAACCGCTAGACAAGTGTTGAAGGAAAGCATATAATCATAACACAGTCATACTCCAAGGAAAAATTCCTTCTGACACACACCCCTCTTCTTCACTCAGAATAAAATAAGAAACTGCCAAGCAAGTGCATCTGCAATCTGCATCCTGTCTGTTCACTCTGCTCTTACCAAGATCCATAATGGAACTTCACTCACACACACACCTCTTATTCACTCAGAATAAAATAATAAACATGTTTCCTACTTCTGTTCAACCTGCTCTCGCCAAGATCCATAACGTGCTTGCAATCCATAAAAACAGAACAGCGCTCATCGCTCGCTCGCAATCCCTTTGAATAAAACCAACAGAATGGCGTTCGCAAGTGCAACTGCCAGCCAAAGATAGATCCATTTGAATGTTTCCCGCTTCTGTTATGGATGGTGTGTACAAGCCAGAAATGTGTGCACTGAGCCCTTGAGCTCAATTCTGACAGGCTGGTAGCCCTGGTAGAGCTGATGTCATCATGCACGCTATGACGTCAGTTCAAAAACGGGGAAAAATCTAAAAATAAAAAAAGATGAGGAAAAGTCGGAAATGAAGGGGTGCCACTCGGGAATCATGGCACCCCATTATTTGGACCCCAAAACTCAGTAAAAAATGAGTAAATCGGTATGGTTGGGAGGTATGCTTGAATCTCATATTTGACATTATATTAATGTACTTTTAATGACCTAGATAGCTTTCATTACATGACACCGGGTCAACTTAAGTTACTTGATATGTTGGCCATAGTGACTTTCCTGCTTTAGTTTAATTGTTCTCTTAGTGGTGGTGTAACAGAATATTGTAATTCAGAATATTTACTTATTTGCTTTTCTCTTAGGTCTTATTTAGGTATTTGGCATATTTTAAATTTGATAATTTTCTTGATTTTGCTGGCTCTTTGGTTGTATTTTCATCATACAAGACATCTAAGTTTTTGTGATACTCACTGTGAACGAATATTGCAAGGCTGGATAATTCCCCTGCTTTATTACCCCCTCCTAGTTATATACCTTGTCTTAGTATAAGTATCATACTAGCCTAAACTATGCATCACCTAGTATTTTCCTAACAAATCTCCTTATTCTTTTATATATTCAATCTCCTGTTTTATACTTGTTACTTACAGTGATGAGTCAACTTATGCAGTTTTCGTGGATTGCACACAGTGTACACCTTTCAAAGGGAACTATTAATCTTTCTGCAGTTACAGTTGCTAGTTGATAACTTTTGTATACCTTACTTGTTTATATAATTCCCTAGACTTACTCTCTTGCATCTTGTTGCTTAGATGAGCTGAGGGTTTAGTTTGTTAGGAAAGTTATTCTATTTGTGCTCTATATGTTTAATTTTTTAGCTTTGGGATCCCTTGGTTTCATAAATACTGTATATATTAGAAATGTATTGCTTTTTGTACTAACTACTGTATTTCGCCTTAATGTTCTAGTACTTATTATTCCATGCTCTTCCTGGCAATTATTATTAAAAAAACTTTTCAAGAGCATATTAAGATTTACTATGCAGATCCTGAGGGAAGATGGTGCTATATAACAACCAACTGTTCCCATCTTGACAAACCTGTATCTCTATATGCCCTCTGTATTAGCCAACACTATTTTATTATGTCTATATATACAATCCTCTTTTCTTTTCCTAACCACTATTACATTTTAGGTGGAGACTGGAATTCTGTTCAAGACCCTGTGAAGGACAGAACTAACATTAAAACCAAGTACAATAAATATGCCTCCTTAGCTATCATGGAACATAGAAATGACTAACTTATTTGATCCCTATGCCTACTTATCCAACAATTCCCCCAATAATAAATTTACCTTTTACTTTCACTGTCATAAAAGTTGGTCTAGATTAAACTTCTTTTTAATTTCTAGTGTCTTTCTGAATTTTAACAACCCTTTTCATAATGATCCTAGATTCCTCTCTGACCACTCTAAAATTACCATTAATATTGATGGGTCTACTAACTCATCTATTAGTAATTGTGGTTACCTTTGGTCCTTAAACCCTAATCTCTTACAGAAAAGAGATCTGATACAGGACATAGAGTCCCTTTTGGAACAATCTCTTAACTCAATTAATTCTAATCTACTCCCCTTAGATATCTTTTGGGCTTCTACCAAAACTTTAATTAAAGGGTCCATTATAAATAAAGCCTACTTATATAAGAAAAAATCCTTCTTAAAGAATCTGAAATTAAAGATAAAAATCACTAAACTAGAACTAGACTTACAAACAAATTTTAAACAAGAGACAGAGAAACAGTTAATCTACTTACAGGAGAAACTTTACTTCCTACACACTGAGAACCTATCTTTTCAAGAATTTAAAACCTTGACAAACTACTCAGAATAGTCCCAATTTCCCTCCAAATTCTTGGCTAGACTAGTTAATCAAAGCAAACTTTCTCCTACCATTTCAAATTGAACATATCATGGTAAAACATAGAATAATAACTACAATATTATCAATCTTTTTGAAACATTGTATACCCACCTTTACATCCCTCATGATTTTTCACTCAAATATGTCAGAACTTGAACTTTTTTTAAAACCAGTAAAATTCTCCCAAAATTAATAGAGAACAAGATGCTTTATCTTCTCCTTTTACTCAGCAAGAAATAATTATAACAATCAATAATCTCAAACCTAATAAAGGTCCTGGTCCAGATGGCTTCACTGCAGAATTTTATAAAGCCTTTGCCCCTGAACTATCCATTATCTTGTTACACCTCTTCAATTATATCATCCAAAATGGAATCAATGATCTCCATTTAAACACATCCAAAATTATTTTCATTCATAAATTAAACTCTGACCTTAAATATCATTGGAACTATAGACATATTTCCCTAATTAATCTTGACATGAGGATTTTCACCTCTATACTTGCTAATAGAATTAAATCTATTATCCCACTTATTATTTCTCCTGAGCAATCAGGATTTATACAGCATAGACAAACATTTGACCACACTATTTCCCTTGATGCAATGATATCCCTTTCTAGTATCATGCATACTCCTATATATATCTTGGCTATTGATGCTTCTAAAGCATTTGATCAGCTTAACACTGACTTTCTAATTGCGATTCTACATCATTTCAATATACCCCAGGCTTTTATAGAGACTATTAAAACTCTCTATTCTAAGGCCCACACCATTCTACAAATAAATAAGTGGCTATCCTCCAGAATTGATATTAAGATTGGGGCAAGACAAAGCTGCCCACTGTCCCCTTATTTATTTAACCTTTATATCGAATCACTATTTCTATTAATTACTCAAAAAAATTTCCACCACATTTCTCTCCTCTATGGTACTCATATTCCTTTATCAGCCTATGCTGCTGATTTAAGTCTATACTACTCTCTTCCCAACTCAGATCTTCAGAAAATCCGTTTCCTCTATTGATACCTTCTCAAAATGCTCTAATTATAAACAGAATCCCAGTAAATCATTAATCTTTCCCATCAACTCTTATTGTTAACTCCCTATTAATGTTACAACTTTGGCAATTAGTATTAATCAATCCTTACAATACTTAGGTGTTTCTTTTCATCAAGAAGCTTCCCAGTATTAACATAATAACATTACAAGCCTTTGGTATAATGTTCAAAAGGACCTAAACAGATGGTCAAAACTTCAAATTCCATTCCAAAGGAGAAATAAAAGCAACCTCCACCCCCCCCAACACAACCCAAATGATACATAGCCCACAAACTCAGTGTGCCACTCAACCACAGCCCATAAGGCATAACAGCGTACCCAACACTCTAGTGATAGGTGACTACTATAGTCAGGCACACTGATGTTCCACTCACCAGGCTAAACAAGGAGAAAGTTACTGTCAGCTGCCTGTCAGGTGCCAAGAATGCATGCACTCAGGTCACTCCACAACAAGTACAAATATGACTCTGTCATTGTCCATGTTGGTGTGAATGATCTGAGACGTACCTCCCTGGACTGCATGAAAAGAGATATGAAGGAGCTGTCCGATCTTGTAGCCCAGACAGGTAGGACTCTAGCCCTGAATAGCATCCTCCCATCACCCAGAATGATAGCACAGTACAAAGCAAAATGATTGACTTCAACAATTAGCTAAGCTTCTGGTGTCATTCTAAGGTGATCCAGTATCTGTCTGCCTGGGATGACATGATCAACAAACTACAATGCTTTGCCAGAGATGGCCTGCACCTGTCGACCTTGGGATTCTGGATACTGGTTATAGCTCTTGCCACCCCTATAGTGCCTTTTTTAGGCAAGGTTCAAATGACAAATTCACCACCATAACAGGTACAAGCAAACAAAATCTGAGGGTAACGCTACTCAATTCTAGAAGTCTAAACCTCAAAATGCGCTCACTTGAGGCACTCAAAATGGAGAACATCAACATATGTGCAGTAACAGAGACCTGGTTCAAGGCTCCAGAGGGCACCCCTGCATTAACAGGCTATAATTCATACCACACCTTTTGGTCACCTAACCTGGACCGAAACACTAAAGGCAAAGGTGTGTCCATATTCATTAAGGATATCCACACCAGCAGGCTAGTTGCTCAGCATAATGCATCTGAGATTATCCAAGTGCAACTAACTCTGAGCAAGACCACAATCCAAATTGTAACTTGCTACAGATCTCCCACCATGAACCAGGATTCCCACTCCTCATTTCTTAATACACTGGAAAATATTAGGGTAAAACCTAACACCCTAATAATGGGTGATTTCAACTACCCCACCATTAACTGGGAAAACTACTCATGTACCAACTCTTGTGCTCAAAGTTTTCTGGAATTCATAAATTCCAATGCCTTGGATCAACTTATCTACACCCCAACCAGGGGCAGCAATATCCTAGACCTGGTCATTACCAAAATGGGCAACCAGTGTTGCACACCAAAGGTCAATTCCTCATTGGTCAGATCCGACCACAAGCTAATCACCCTAGACATCCACATCCCGCCCCCCAACCCCATTAGGAAAACCACCATAAAACATTTCTCCAAAGCCAGCTTCACGTTTCTTAAGACAGAAGTGGCAAACTTGATGACACCCATGCTGACGGACAACAGAGGTACAATTGCTGAATCCTACAAAAATGCACTTTATAAGCACTTACACAAGTGCATGGATCATGCAATCCCTAACAGAACCAAAATGCTATCCTCCAAATAAAGGAAGCCAATCTGGTGGTCCCCTGCCATAAACAAATTCTACAACAGAAGAAAGAAACTGCTGCAAAATAGAGTAAAATCCCATGATTAGAGGAACTCTCTGGTCAGCCTCAGTAAGAAGCTGAGACCCCTCATAAAATCCTCAAAAGCCAGTTATGAAAACAAAATCACCACTGATTCTAAAGACAACCACAAAGCATTCTATAGCTATGTCAAGAATCTCAATGCAACACTCAGATCTGCTCTGAGTTACAGCACAATGGTGCTAAATATACAGAACCAACTGATATTGCCAACATCCTGGCAGATAGGTTCAGTGCTAACTTTACCCCCCCTCTCATCCCCTAAAGGGCCCTTCTCTATACCGGAAGAATGCAAAGTTCCTGTAGTCACAGCTGCACAGGTAAAAAACGTGCTCTCCAAATCCAAGAACACAGCATCCATGGGACCTGACAACACCCGAGGCTGCGTTCTACATGAACTACAGAATGAACTGGTATCCCATCTAAGTACCATGTTCAATCATAGCCTCACCTCGGGTTTTGTACCCACTGAATGGTGCACAGCAACAGTTATCCCACTCCACAAAGGGAGAGCCACCACGGACCCCCTGGAACTACCACCCCATCAGCCTGATGAGCCTGGCCTGCAAGGCTATGGAACATATAATCACGGAACTTATAAACAATGACATTGGTAATCTCCAAACTCTGGACCACACTCAGTTCGGGTTTGTAAAATGCAGATCATGTCTCCTAAACCTGACAGACTTCTTTGAAGTGGTCACCAAAGCCATAGATGAGGGTAAGGAGGTTGACACAGCCCATCTAGATCTCGCCAAGGCTTTTGACACCATACTCCATTCTGGAATTATAGATAAACTCACTAAACTAGGTATAAATCCCTATGTCACAAGATGGGTTGCCAAAAGGCTCACTGACAAAACCCACACTGTGAAAGTAGCAGACTCCAAATCCAACTTCAGACCAGTGACAAGTGGAGTACCACAGGGTTCAGTCCTGAGTCCTCTCATGTTTGGTATCTACTTCACTGAAGTACAGGCTAACAAAAAAGGACTTTGGTTAATGAAGTTCGCAGATGACTGCAAACTAGGAGCCATAATCAAAACTCCTAATGATGTGGATATCCTACAAAAGGGCCAAACTGAGGCAGATGTCTGGTGTCAAAGCCATGGCCTCAAGCTCAATGCCAAAAAGTGCATTGTCATCCCTTTTGGTAAATACTCTGTACCCATGAACTACCACATAGGCAGTAGTCTACTTAACACCAAAAGTGTGATAAGAGACCTTGGGATACAGGTGGACAATGGTCTCTCCTTTGATAATCACATCGCCACAGTAGTCAGGAAATCCTTCTACGTGGCACACCTCATCACAAAAGTTTTCTCATCCAGGAAAAAACAGGTCATTGTTCCCCTCTACTCATCTCTCATTAGGCCCATTATAGAGTACAATGCCCCTTTTGATATGTACCTCACAAGACATCTACAACTGGAAAGGCTGCAGAAATACCTCACAAAGAGGATTACTGGCCTCATACAGATGCCCTACGCAGACCATCTCAAAAAACTCTAGCTTTACTCCATCGCATATCGCCTACTCAGAGGCGATCACCGCCTAACATACAAAGCTATGTCCAACCCAGAGCTGTTGGACATGCTCCAGTTAAAGAAATCCCAATCCTTCCAAGCTACACGCTCTAGGGACCTAAACCATGTCACCACAATAAACAGAACATGCTGGAGGGATAGATTCCTGTCCCAGAGACTTCCCATACTCTGAAACAAACTACCTATCTATATCAAACAAAGCTCCTCAGTAGCACTCTTCAAGAAAAATCTTGATGATTGGATGGGAGATAGGAAATTCACCTCAGGGCTCACATCTGTGGCTCTGCTTGACAGGGGCACAGGCAAATAATTTTTGGGTGGCGAAAGGCAGGGTACCATTTGGCTAGGCTTATATAGGCCCTAGGGCCAATAGCCTAGCACTTACCTATGAATCTATGAACCTATTCCTCGCTAAAGTAACCACAATAAAAATTAACATCCTGCCTATATTTTTATACATCTTTAATGCCCCTAATTTAATAATTCATAACAGATTTTTTTTAAGTCTCTACACGCTTCTCTTTCTAATTTCCTAAAAGGACCTGCTGCCTGACAACAACTATCTACTTGTTTCATGGAGAAAACATGATCAAAGTAAAAAATGAACTACAAACAAGAAACAAGCTCAATATAAATTGCTTAAAGGATTACTGCACAGGTTATGGACCACACATGATAGATTGGCATTCTGTTTAGTTTATGGGTAAAGCCTGAAAAGATCACTGTAAGTCTCCAACAAATTTAATAAGTTTCTGAAAATACTGTAATCCTGTCCTGTATTATAAATGCTGTCATATGCATTTCAATACCTAAGGCTTATACGTTATCTAGTTATGTAAATATTCTCTGCATGGCAACAACAAAAATGCTTTCAATGTTTATAATTCTTTAACAGTATGCTTATTAAAGCTTACTTGCATCTCACAATCTCACACAAGCTTACCTGATAGTCATTAAAGCATTGCTACTTAAACACAGAGCAACAGGCACTGCAACAGCACTTTTCTGAATAATAAGATGCATAAATCAGCAGTATAAAAATATGACAGAAAACCAGAAATTTCTGCAAAATCAAGGACAGATGAAAAGCCACTGTAGTACTTGTGTCTACCTTGGATGGGGGGATACTGTGCACACTTACACTGCATATCTGCTCCTTGCCTTGCTCGGACACATCCAGAGTCACTACATGGGGGAATGGGGTACAACATGTATGTCACAATTTGAAATGCCTCTGGCTGACGGTGATGGCCCTGTCACATTTGTCATACCTCTCAACCTCAGAACAAGAAATCTGGACAAAGCCATAAACAGAAGTGGGACAAAGCCCCAAAAATATGGGCAATTTTTAAATATTGCTTTTATAAACTTAGAAAGATGATAAAATAGTAGGTCTTGTATTAGTATGAATTTTCTGAAGGGCATGAAATCTGAAACTCAAATGTTTGTCATTATTTTCTAACTTCAGTCTTTAATGATTTGCCACTAATTTGCCAGAAAACCACACTTTTATGAAAAACAGACCAAAAATATCATGCAAAAATATAAAATAGCCACACAATACAGCTGGGAACCTGTCAAAGATGGGACACTTTTTTAATATTAGTAGTATTAAGTTGAGCAGCTGACAAAATAAGAGAATCTACATGCATTTCTGAAATAAAGGTAATATATAACTCTGATCATTACAATTATTTATTAATTGTAAACCTCATAGGCACTGGAAGTTGTTGAATATGGGGGGGGGGGTTGGGGGGTGAGAGGGGCACTTAGTGATCTAAAAAGGGCAATTTTTTATAACAGTTTACTACCACAACATAGGTTCACTTGGAGGACATTTTAAGCTTAGCCAATTCCCTTTTGGTGCTGGAATTAACATTTTCTGATTGGTCCTACCTATCCCAAGGCTGATAATTGTACGATAGTCCTAGTGAAAATAACTGATCATACCATAGATAATTTGAGGGGACCCCTCTATCCATTAGTGGCATGAGGGGCAATCCTGGATTACATTTTCTATTATCCATCCTTAAATCCAAGTTGCATTTGAATATGGGCAGGGATAACTTTTGTTTTACTTGAATGGATACTCTGTTCTGGAATGGTGGTAGCCTCTGTGATATATGTCCATCTCTCCACAACATTCAGTTTAGATACCTGGACTGAATATTTCTGATACCATTTGACTTGTTGATGTTCAGTAGGTCCATCTATATTAGGTCAGAGGATGCCTTGTATGCCAGACATGTCAACTCTAATGCCAAACAACTGGGTCAGTTCCCAGAGGGTATTGTCATGATTTTGACACCAGTTATCATTTGTGGCAAACCTTCCTGCATGATGATTAAGTCATTTGGGGATTCAATAACTGCTCCTAGCTTGCAGACATCTCAAACTTAGCCGACCAAAGCCCTTTTGTATTTCCTTTTACTTTTGAGATGCATATGCCAAACAGAAAAAGTCTCAACACCAAACTTTGTGGGACTCCAGTGGTGACTGGTCTCTTCCCCTATTTTGATCTCCTGCATCCTGTGAGCAAGTTGTCAATTCAGCTAGTGATGCAAGTGTTTGCTCCTACATTATTCATCTTTTGTGCTACATCTGAGTAGGGAATTGTGTCAAAAGGCTTGGCCAGGTCAAGGTACTGTGGTGTGAACTGTTTTATCTTCATCCATTATATTGGTAACAAGAGTAAAGCTTAAAATTTGAACATGATTTTGAGCCTTTCACACTTTCCTCTGGGCTGTTTTCAAACACATTTTAGGGCCATGCATACATGTATGCATTCTTTGATTCACCTTTCTGATTGTATTAAATTATATTCCTTGTATAATTTAGTACCAGTTGTTAGAATGTGTTTTAAATCTCTACTTTTGTACAATCTTCTAGTAAGCAATGAAACACAATGTATGAACAGATAATGACAAAACTACCCATTTCAGAAAATTTTAACCATAAAAGGCCACTCAAACTTCTGGTCATTATAATCCACCGATATCAGTAAATATGAAAAATGTCTGCAGAAGTTAGTCATCTAAATAATTCCGCATAAAAGGGATGTGTAACTAATGAAGAGGCTGCTGCTAGTAAACAACTTTATATTTCTTTGTTTCATCTACAGGACTGCAGCATCCACTCCCTTTAAAGTACAACACAGTACAGTATCAGCGATCCATCTGCATACTGTGTGAGTAGTATTCATCCAGCCTAGTGAGCCAGTGTGCCAAATAACAGAGTCATCATTTGCTAGGCCATTTCTTCTTGGACATGTAGACTCAGTGGAAGTGGAAGAGTTGTAGTTGGCAACCTAGAGACTGCCTGAATTATGTGAATAAGGTGGTGTGTTAGTGGATTGCTGCAGTGACACTTTCATCCTGATTTGTGGAGACGTATAGAGTGACTCAAGCAAAAGATTGAAACTAGATTAAGCCTACATTGAGCAAAACACTCAGAACACTCAACAAAGATCATATTCTTATTAGAAAAACGTCAAAAAGTGCCAAAAATAGAAACACAACCTATGGCATTATTAACTGATCACCAGCAAATGCACTTTAAAAGCACTCAGATGTAATTGGAATAAATAAAAAGATCACACTTCTCTGATATCATGGAGACTATTAAAATGATCATGTTAGAGCTGGTCATTTCAGCAGAAGTGTAAATCAAGGAAATGTAATAGAAAGCAGTCCAATCAAATAAATTAAAGAGGCAATAGTATGCAGTACAATTTAAATGCCACACTTGAAAGAAAAAAAATATTTAGAAAATCAATTAAGCCTAAAGAAAGCAAATATTGCAGGAAGAAATAGCCAGGGAATTGTTATGGCTAGGCTTGTATAGGATCTAGGGCCGATAGCCTAGTACCAACCTATGAACATACCCAGAATGCATACTTTGTAATCCAAAAATTTCCCCAAAAGAACAAAAATCTGGTGCAGTAAACAATATTAACAGATTATCAGTAAATACATTTTAAACATATGGAATTGGATTAAATAAAATGCATACTTCCATGATGCATTTCAGAAACATAGAAAAAGCACAAAACAGGCCAGCCAAAAAGAGCAGAAGTTCCTACTGTGCAGCACAATTTAAAAGATACACTTAGAAGTCACAGCTGAACAGAAAATTAACTTTTAAATTGAAACAGAAGTGAGTAGAATGACTGGAACATCAACAGATGCCCTACTCTCATTAGAAAAAAGGCTATAATGTGTCCCAATGAAAATAATTCTAGCACAGTAAATAGTATTAATAAATCAACAGTAAATGCACTTTAACAACATACAGACAAAATTGTATTTAAAATAAAAATTGTCTCTGACATCTTTAATAAAAATACCAAAGTCATATCTTATTACAGCTAATTAGTCCACTACAATATTTAACAAGGAAGTGTGGCTAAATAAGGGGGCACCATGCAGGGTCTTATGGTGACACATACACACACACACACACACACACACACACACACACACACACACACACACACACACACACACACAAAATCACATACTGCAACATTTATGATGCAACAACTTCAGATGTAAATTTGAAGAAAAACAATGTAAATCAAAAAATAAATTAGGCAAAGATGTAACAAAGAAAGTACAAAATATAAACAAGAACTAACAAATGTAATTCCTAATCATTTAATTCTCTGCTTGAAACATTAATCACATTTTCTATTTGAAATTCCAAATGCATTTAATGCATACCCATTGCTTGCCCTAATTCTTGCTGTTGTATTCTCACCCCCTTCCACACGTTTGCATGCATACATACATACATGCATGCACACATACACACACCAACCTTCATAAAATAAGTAACGGAGCACTTCTCCTGCATAAAAGAAGTAACAGAGCACTTCTCCTGCATACAATAAGTAACAGTAACAGTGTCGTTCTGCATAAAATAAGTAATGGAGCACTTCTCCTTACTGTGGGTAACTCTGGCAGCATAGCGTGTGCTAGCAGCAATGATGTGATCAGAAAGGAACATAGTGTTTCTGCGCACACTTTGTGTTTAAATTAATTCATGTTAGCATGCAACATATGCATGAGTCCTCCTTAAAGAAGAGCTCCATGGAGTTACATGGTCTTGCAGCTGTAAAAGTGGTGTGGTCTCCCTGCCCCTCGCTCTACAGTTCTGGCGCCTATGGTAAACCCTCCACATTTTCTTCCAAAATTGCCATCTTGTGGGGGGATGATTAGAGGGAGAGCAACATTTTGAGCCAACATTGGGGACAGTTAAGAGGTTTGGATATACCTAATTCTATAAAACGATTTATTTGCTGTTACCTCTCAACCATAATGCAGGAACTCTGGACAAGGCCAAATATACTGGGGGAACAAACACACAAAATTGCTTTTGTATAAACTTAGACACTTAAAAGAATAACAGGTCTTGCTTTAGCATTCATTTTTCTGAAGGGTATGAAGTTTGAAATTCAATGTCTGTCATTATTTAGTGACATCATTCCTAAATGATTTGCCAGAAAAAAACACCAATTTTATGAGGAGCAAACCAAAAATAAGAAGCAAAAATCTATTCATTCTGTGAAAATATGGACAGTTGAGAGGTATAGTTCAGCTGTGGCTGTCTTTGAGTTTGCTTCCCTTTCCCCTGACAAAATTATAATCCAATGGGGCCTCCCCCCTGCAGCCATTCCAATGGTTCACTACTTGGCTATTTCACCTCATTTACCATAAACACTATAATGTGTATACTGCTTTACTTCTACGATGATTTGGATTTAATTTAAAAGTTTTATTTTACATTTTACAGCACAAATACTAATAGACATCTGCTAAACAAAGCAATGCAGTCTCACAATGAAAATAGACTTAGCATTAAACATTCTCTGCCCTTGAAACTCTCATTCATTGAAACAGCATTGAAACCCACATTCAAAGAAAATACACCTGGCTGTGGCAGATAAAGATTAACTTTGGGCTGTTTTCAAATCATAGGCCCCTTGCACACAAAACACACATGTATTCTTTGATACACCTTCCTGATTGTATTAAATATATTCCTTGTATAATACAGTACAGTTGGAGGTCATTTTAAATGTATTGTTTTGGACATTTTTCCAGTAAACAATGAAACAAAATGCATGCACCAATAATGACAAAATTGTCCAATTCAGAACATTTCCATCATAAAAGTCTACCCAAATGTCTACAATTAACCAGTATCAGTTAATATGCACAATCTCTGCAGAAGTAAAAGTCATCTAAATAATTCCACATTGAACATATCTGTAACCAATGAAGAGGTTGCTGCTAGCAAACAACTTTCTATTTCATTGTTTCATCTACAAATAAAGTGCCTGTTGAATGGCAAACTGATAACGGGTTCATAGTTACTAGGTATCGCTGCCAAAGAGGACATTCTCAGGACTGCAGCATCCACCCCCTTTAAAAGTACAACACAGTACAGTATCAGTAATGCATCTACATACTTTGGGATTATTTGACCTGTTATGCTATTAACAATGCAAGTAGGCTCAGCATAAGCAGCATTAAACTTCTCTTCTCCTGAAGCTCTCAGCTCCTTGTAAAATATACCCGACACTCAACTGTATCGCTCAACCTTGTAGCAGAAGAAATCTGGAAAAAGCCAAAATTTATTGGGATGGGGCAAAAGTCCAAAAACCAGGGCTGCATTTTAAACATTGTTTGTATAATCTTAGAAAGTTGCTAGACTAAAATGTGTTACCACCATGCGTTTCACTACCAAGACTTGAACCCAGGACCCTATGCACTACAGTCAAAGCAACATACCACTATGCCAAATCAGCTGTTTCTTGAAAGACAGGAAGACTGAAACTTAAATGGCTATCATTTAGTGAATTCAATTCTTACCATAGCTCTCAACCTCTTAACACAAAACACATGGACAAAGACAATAATGGGGGAATATAGCCTCAAATATAGGGACACATTTCAAATATTGGTCTTATAAACGTAGAAAATTGCTAGAATAAAAGGTTTTGTGTTACCATGTATTTTCTGAAGAATATGAAGTGGGAAATTAAAATGCCTATCATTATTTAGTGAATTCAATTCTTCACTGATTACAAAAATCTAGAAAACCACAGATTTTATGAGGAACAGAACAGAACAAAATATGAGGCAAAAATCTGGACAGTTTTCACAAGTGGTGGTGGGTATGGAATTCAGGCTCTTGCTACCTGTACCCAAGGTACAGGGTTTGATCCTGAGTAACTTGAGCCAACAGGTATATTTAACTGGGAAATTTCACACACACACACACACACACACACACACACACACACACACACACACACACACACACATGCACACTAAACAAACCTGTTCTTGGTGGAGATATGAATATTCAGCAGAATTTCACACACACAAAATAATGCACCTTGCTGAGAGAAAAATGATCAGTAGCATCCACGTCACGTAAGTGGCTGCAGATGTGGCAGTCCGATCTCCTTCCATTTTCTGCAGTTACAAACCACATATACTTCTGGGCATCTGTACACTAATGCCTTCTCTTCTTAATCTGGACTGGTTTAACAGCAGTCTGGATTTACAGAAACTAGTCGCCAAGCATGCATGTGCAATAGCGCAGTTTTGGGACTTTAACAGCAAGTCAGTCAGACTCGCAGCTATGCTATTTTGTAAAATCCTTTTTTCTTCCTTTTACAGCTGGGGGGCTGCAGTACTGTAGTCCGATAGCACGAGCTGCCCCTCACCTTAACCCTAATCTTAAATTAAACAAGATGATGATCAGCCTTGACCAATACCCTCTTCTAAAAGATAAGTCTATTTCAGACTTTTTTCCCTTCAAGTATGAATCTATTTCAGTTACAAGTCTCAGATGAACCTCCCCAAAAATTACATAATCAATATAAGACAAATTAAGGAACTTTCTCACACTATCTTGGAAAAACCTACCTTGACCACAAATGATATTAAAACCTGCCAAACTTTATGGAATTCATTTTCACTTAAAAAGAAAATTATTTCCAGCTCCTATAAACTTATTAGTACTATTAAAACTAAAAAAAGATGGTATTCATTTGAAATACTGGCAGGACTGAGAACCCTCAATTTCAGCTAGTCAAATTTCCTAATCTGTTCAGTTATCCACATGATTCATCCCCTTTAAAAAACTTAAATATACTCAACTCATGTTATTAAATAATGCTTATTTTACTCCATGTATCTTAAATAAAATCTATCCCAATACCTCCCCTTTATTCCCATACTGTCCTAATCAAAAAGCCACCCTTATTCACATCTTTTGAAGCTGTAAATGTACCTACAAAATTCGGTGCCCCTTAAGGGTTCAACTGAAAAAAAATGGGTAATGAGAAGTCTACCCTGTCTTGGAAACTTACTCTACTACATATCCCCCCGGGTTGTCTAAATTATAACTTCATATTTTAATTTCTCTTTTCATTTTAATTAAATATATTACACTCAATTGGAAAGACAGGTCTCTACTTTCATGGGATGGATTTAAATGCTTAGCTATTAAACACGTATTAGCTCACAAACACCTAATTTACATCTTGAAAATCCACTCTTACTTTAAGGAATATTGGAAGATGTGGTTTAATCATATCTTATCCTAACGTTGCCCTTGTTTATCTTGGAATGGGCAAACAGTACATTTGTATATAGTTGTTCCATCTTTTTTTATTTATTGTATGTAGTTTGGTTGATGTTATTTTTAAACGTTAATAAAGAGATTTAAAAAAAAAAATTGGATAGCAAACAAGGCACTGCAGTATATAACTGGAAGGCATGAAAATCAATCAAAACACAGATGTAAGATAGCCAATATTTAAACTGAGATTTTCACATCTTTTTGATTTCAGATAATGAAAACAATCAGTTCTAAATAAATGCTTATGTATGTAACATAAGTAATTCCACATTCTCATAAGACTGCTCCTATATTATTGTTTAATGCTTTTGGTACAGCATTCACAAGCAGATATCTCAAATGTTTAAAGAATCACATAAATAGAAACTAGTATGAAATGAAGAGGATCATTTACAAAGCAGATGAAAGACTGTGTTACACAAGGAACAATCAATTTATACTCATTATGAAGTGAGCAGCTAAACTGTTTTATAGAGCACTTCAACTTAATCATCAGCTGCATGTGTATTAAACTGAATGAAGCAACACACTGTGCAATAACACAAATATAAAAATAGTAGAAAGTGAAATAGCTTGCAAACAGTAGAAGACAGACAAACAAAGATTATACAATAAAAGGTGGCTTGATAAAATTTTAAAAAATGAGAATTATTCATAATCAAGCTCAAGTAATTTTGATGGAATTCTTAAAGCATCATAGTGCCCACCATCCATCTCTGTAGTAAATCCCCAAGACATAGCCTTTGGAGTGCAAAAGCCAGAAGGCCCAAATTCTCCATTCACAAGCATGGAAACACCAAAAATCCCTAAGATATTGAACACAGGAAATAAGGCAGTGAAATGTTAAAGAGAGGGGTACACAGCATTTCTAGCTCTAAACAGAAAAAGATCAAAAGGTTGTAGCCAATATGCTGCCTAATGGAGGCCAGTGCAGCCAACACACAGACAACATAACATGTGGCATCTAGGTACCCAATTTAGTAGGTATGCTTTAGGGTTTCATGCAAGATATACACGGAGTCATCCCAGGTAAATAACAATGGGTCTACTTCAGAAGACTGACAAACCAAAAGACAGAATCCCAAAAGAGTGAAAATTCAAAATACTGAACACATTTTTAATGGAGGGGCAAGCCCCCCGGCACCCTTTATGTGGAGGGATGCACCCTCATACCCCCTGCTAACTATATATACCAAGTCCCAGATAGTACAACAGTAAAGAAGGAGCAAATTCCATCATTCAGTATTTTGAATTTTCAGTCTTTTGGGATTCAGTCTTTTGGTTTGTCAGTCTTCTGATGAAGACTCTTTGCTTAATGACAGCAAAGTTCCTGAGGTGAAAACAGAAGAAATTGACAACAGCTGAAATATTGTCAGTTAATATTAGTTGGTTATCAGTAGTTCTCTCAAATGACACATTTTTAAAATATATTATGGTTTGTTTCTACCATAAGTGATGCTGGGAGTCAAAATTATTACTGGAGGCACACACTGATTGGTATAAATGACAATTGAGATGATCTTATCTGTACTGCCTCAGACAATCAATAACTGCACACATCAAGTCAATAGCTAGACTGTTAACTGTGGGAACAGAGGTACATCCACAAGTCAGCAACAGACCAATGGTATTGTAGATCCCCCCTCCCAAAATGTTTCCAAATTGTTAAAATTGTGAAAACATTGGCTATTTATTTCGCAAATGGCATTTAATGCCACATAACTATATATTTAGTGGCAAAACCACTGCACATTATGTGTATCAGTAGGGTTAATTTCTTTATACTATATCCAGTCTCAGACTGTTTTGCTCTATAATAATTTGCCAGAATTATTCTTGGCAGAATCCTGCTTAGTTTTGTTCTGAAACAGACTTCAGCATAATTGGTTTACTTATGTAATGTAAAATTCTCAGGTAAAATACCTTGGTTGGAACTTTTAAACTGCTAATAGATATTCTATTGTAAAACTGTTTTGTAGTAGGAATTGCAATAGGGCAATGTAGAGTAACTTAAAAGAAGACTTGCAGAATCCTAGACTTTTTTCAATGCAAAATATATTTCTGATTTTTTAAAAATTGCAGGTTAAATTAATGTGAGCCCAAAAAAGAGGCAAATACAAAACATTCAGAAAGTATTAGGCAGACATTAATAATCCATAATATGCAAGCATAGAGTCCATAATAAAGAGAATAAAATTACTGTATCTAAAACTACTTATAAAATTAAAAGAAAATATTATAAATAAAATAAGGTCTTACAACTATTTTTACCTTAACCTTTTAAGAGTAGATTCTGAGTTATTGTGGCACATGAAAGTTATATCAATGAGATAGGTACCATAATAATTCAGTGTTCTTGATGTCAACATAAATAGACACATACAATTTAACATCACAATATTTTGTCAGTATATCCACCAGTGAAATAAATGTTTAATGTCTGCCTAAATAGAGAAGTGAGAGTGTATACTTCTAATTAGCAAGCTGTCTACATTCCCTCTCTGTAACCTAGTAAAAGGTCACAGCTATGCAGTTTATGCAATGATAGTGTGTTATAAGCAATAATGTCATCACTTATTTTGATACAGGTTATATCACTGCTTAGTAGCAATCTGACATCATATGGCAATAGACTGCTGAGAGGTCATGCTCTAAACAACTGTAATTGTTTTCTGCAATACTGACAGGACATGACATATAAATGAGATGGAGTGGATCAGGTAAAAATGGTAAATTTAAGGATCAGCCCTTCTGTTTTTTTTTTTTTGCGCAACATATTGGCCATAGGCATGAGTTTGTGCGTGTGTGTGCCTTCTGTGGAAGGTTGGGTGCCGGGCTGGCAACTTAACACCGTGAAACTCCACTGCCAGTCATAAGTGGACAGGTGATCCACTGTGGTGACCCCTAATTGGGAAAAATCCGAAAGAAGAAGAAGAAAAAGACTCTTCACAAGAATCAATATATTTTAATATGCTGGGAAGCATATGATTCTTGTTTATAAGTAGAATACGTGCTACTATTATACATTATTAATAATACCATAAAACACAGAGAATAGACAGAGGAGGAACAGAAATACAATATATGCAGCTTTCAGGAGAGATGCAATATATCTGCTACTTGAGAATGAAATAATGTTTTCTAATTATACTGTATTAATCATACAGTGGTGTGAATGCTATCCAAGAAAACAAAACTGAAACACTTGTACAGAATGTAGGACATCAAGCATTGATTTTCTCAGATAGAGGTGGAAAGATTTTTGTGTCAAAAATATAAAAGTTTCTTTTTAATGTGTAAATTTCCATGAAGGATAAAATAAAACTTAAGTCACTCAGAGAGCCATATGTAAAAAACTGGTAGCGGTAAAATATCAGAACATGTTATTTAAGCATTTAATACCTTAATTGTTCCTTTTTCAAAGTGAAGTGGTGCAGAAGTACACACATGCACACACACACACACACACACAATTCTTGAGGACTATGGCAGAAATTACTTTGCTGCTATAGGAAATACAACAACAGCAATTGACAAGGCAGGTGAAAGTGCATGGCAAAATGCAAGCAGCAACAGAAAAAAACAAGGCCAGCACTCTCGAAACCCAATCCAATAATTTCCTTAGTTAGTCAGTTTAAAAACCATATATTGGTTTCGGCAACAGCTCTTTTCAGTTGTGTCTTTCGGCTTTTCCCGGTTAGGGGTCGCCACAGCAGAACTCCGGTCCGCTAATGATTGGTAGTTAATTTTTACGTGCCGAGTTACCAGCCCTGACGAACAACCTTCAAAGAAGGTACACCCATTCACACATGTCTCCACGCAGAAGACACTCTAGCTGAGAATCGAACCGGACATTGTCTTAATGTGAGGTGACAATGCTACCGCAGCACCACCACCGCGGACCTGGTAATAAAATTCAAATGTTCAGCAATTACTTAACACTTCCTTGAAGATGATATCACAATTCCTTGGACTCACATTTAAAGACATATACTCATATATAAATACAAAACTTAGACTAATATTCATTCAAACCAGGAGAAAATATATCTAGCTTCACATTATAAAAACGTTCCTTTATACTAAGCATGTTTTCCAACCTAATTTAATTTGACCACTAAACATAATTTTGTCATTATCTAAAAACTGAAACAGGGCATTAGGTTGCTTAAGTGTATGCTTAAACAAGGCATTAGATTCACACCAACATGTAATGTCAGTAAGATGTTTAAATATACATGTTTTAAAAAAATCAAGAAGTGTTTACAACATAGAAAGCAGAACAAGAACATATAACAAAATATATAACACATTGTGAATTACCAGTAATAGCCGTTTTAATTTCATAAACTCTAAAAGTGTTTGTTGACGTAAATTCATCACTTTTGAAAATAACAGCACGTGCTGTACATTAACCACAAGGGAAATACCCCTTTAAAACATTGCCATCCAAAGTAGTTTTACATTCTACATTCAACCCTCTTTCGTAATGACTAAAATAATTTCCTATAGTGTTACCACATCTATTAAAAAAAGAACATTTGTCAGTGAGAATTTCCAACAAATCTTTTTCCATTTGTAAAATAAACCAATGATTGTGAATAATCTGGCAGAAAGAACTAATATTACTTCCAAAGAAACTTGATCATTCTTATCTTGATATTTTAATAATTCATCCCTTGATTTATTGTTAGTATTATCTAAAGCTTGTTGTGTATTCCACGGTGGTGCAGCGGTAGCATTGTTGCCTCACAGCAAGAGGTTCTCCCGTTCGATTCTCGGCTTGGGTTGGGAGTGTCTTCTGTGTGGAGTCTGCATGTCCTCCCCGCGGTCGAGTGGGCATTCGAAAGACATGCGTTGAATGGGCATGCCTTCGTTGAAGGTTGGGCATCGGGCTGGCAACTCGACACCATAAAAAACAACTGCCAATCATTAGCAGACCGGAGTTCCGCTGTGGCGACCCCTAACCGGGAAAAGCCGAAAGACAAACAAAATTATCCAAAGCCTGTTGTAATATTTTAGCATCATAACCTCTATTAATAAATCTAGATGTTAAATTTTCACTAACATTACTAAATTCTTCCTCTTTAGAAGAAATCTTTTTCATCCTATAATACTGTAATAAAGGAATATTATTAATTATATGTCTAGGATCACAGCTAGATGCCTGTAAGTAAGGAGTTTCTATGGATGTCCTTCCTTTAACAGTTCCATCTACTTCTTTCTCAACTAATACAGCCAAAAATGAAATTTTGGAAGTATCATAATTTAAAGTAAAACAAAGACTCCACTTATTATCATTGAGATATTGAACAAATTCCAACAAAAATTCCAAGTCAGATTTCCAAACAAACCAACAGTCATCCAAACAGCAATGACAAATACCAATAGATTCAATGTAAATGTTATGACTGACATTGTATATCATACATTGCTCAACATATCCCATAAACAAATAAGCATATATAGGAGCAAAAGGTGTTCCCATAAGTGTACCTTCTAACTGCAAATACCACTCCTGCCTAAAATAAAAAAAAAAAAAACATTTTTATGCAAAACGTACTGTAAGACACAAAAAAGGTATTGAAACCTGGACTATATACATTAGCATGATTTAACTAATATTTGTAAGCTTGCAAACCCATGCAGTGAGGAATATTGGTGTATAAGGACTTTACATCTAAGTTTCATATATATATATATATATATATATATATATATATATATATATATATATATATATATATAAAATACCATCTCTTTTCCATTTGTGCATCTTTAAATATATTTAAAAATCTGTAGTATCATGAATCCTAGATCGAATAGCAGATAATAAAAGTTTTAAATAATGTGTTAAAAAAGCTGATGGGCTTTACTTAGTGAGCCAAAGCCTGACACAATGGGACATCCTGGAGTTTTTTTTTTTTTTTTTTTTTTAATTTTTATGAATCGTAGGCAACATATAAATATATTGCATTTTTGGGTCATCCACTGTTAGCTGTTTTACAATCTTCCTATCAATAATGCCCTCTTCAACTGCTAGTTCTAAACAATGGTCAGTTTCATATTTAATTTGCATAATGGGATCTAAATTCATCCTAGAATAAAACTTAGATTTATTTAGTTGCGTAAGAACCTACTGTTGAAACTCATGAGAATCCTCTATCACAATGGCACCTCCATTACCCTCAGAATTAATCACTACATCAGTATTCCTGCTGAAACAGTCAAGTGTTAACCTTTCTCTAAAAGTTAAATTATGAAGAACAGTGTCTTTATGTAAATTAAAATGTAGTTCCTTTAATATAGCTTGTTCAAAAGCAGTCACATACTTGTTTCTGGGAGGCTGAAAAGAAGGTTGAAACCTAAAAGAATCAAAACTGCTATGGTCCTTGTCTTTAACAAATAATAATAAATTTAAATGATAACAAAAATCCGTAATACCTTGCACCAACCTCACTTCTGAGACAGGTGCCTTGGGGACCAAAATTCCAACTCTTATTAAGCAAAGAAACATCATCATTAGACAAAAAAAAAAAACAAATAAATATTATGCGGAATATTGTTACAGTTAGCAAATCTAACAGCCTTATGAGATTGTTTTGAAGAAAAGTTTCTACAATTAGCATAGTCCTGGACATCGCACTGAAACTTTTTTAGTTTGCATTCCTTCATTTCTGCTTAAAGTTTATCCAAAGAATCGGACAGTTCCTATAGCAACTGGTCATGGATGTTCTCAGTGTTATACACAGACAGCAAACAAAAAATTCTATTCTCTTCACCCTGATATCTGTTAATTAATTGGCCATATTGCTCTACCAGGGCTTTAACAAACATGACCAAAGCTGCCTGTTGTTTATCAGGCCACTGCTTCAAAATATTTAATCAGGCTCATTAACATTTGGTTCTACCAGAACCATCAAACCACGAGTGGTAATATTAACTTGTACATATGCTTTTAAAAGCCACTGATGCCATACAAATGAACTCAAACTTTTAGTTGATACAGTTAATTGTTTAAATAGCTGTCATATATCAGACTTTTTAGAAGTTACAGTACCTGTATCAAAGACAGGCCTATCAGAATGAATGGATGGTCCAAACAGAGATAAATCATCTTTATCAGAAACCAAAACAGACACAATAATAGAAATATTGATAGGATAGGTTGGATACAAAATCAACTCCAGTGAAAGCACAAGCAATCCATACAGCATCAGCAATTCACAAGGCAGGTGAAAGTGCATGGCAAAGAGGAACTAGCAGCAGGATAAAAACCAAGGCCAGCATTCTTCAAACCCAACCTAACAATTTATTCTATATTTAGTTAGTTTAAAAAACATATACCAGTTTTGCCATCAACCTTCCTCAGTATGGTAGTAAAATTCAGTTCAGCAGTTATCACTTTCTTGAGGATGACAACACAATTCCTTGGACTCGCATTTAAAGACATTTACTCATATATAAATACAAAACTTAAACTAATCTTCATTCAAAGCAAGAGAAAATAAAGCTCCTGTTTTTACAATCCAGAAACGTTTCTTTATACTAAGCATATTTCTCCATCCTAACTTATTTAGAAAACTAAACATAATTTTGTCAATATCCAAAAAAATGAAACAAAGCATTAGGATACTTAAGTGTATGCTTAAACAAGGCATTAAAAGATTCATTCCGCCATCTAATGTCAATAAGATTTTCAAATATACATGCTTTAAAAAAAAATCAAGAGATGATATCATGTCAAGAAAGTGATGACTAACTGCTGAACAATTGAATTTTATTACCATACTGAGGAAAGCTGTTGCCAAAAGCGGCATATGTTTTCTAAGCTGACTAAATAAAGAATAAATTCTTGGATTCGGTTTGGATCAAAAATTCAAACAAAATTCAGTTGAGGTTATCACTGCCAATTAATAAATTCTAGGTCCAGACAATGTACCAGTCTGTGCATGAAAACTATCAAATACATTTTTTAATTATGATTAAATTATTATCAGTCTGGCTTCTCAGCAGTAGCATAGTTAGGGTGGGATATAAGGTGCAACAGCCACGGGCACAAAGTATTAGAGTGTTCGATCCAATTAGACTTCCATCATACCAATCACTCTTTATGCGATACCACCTTTTAAAAGCATTGCATTACATTTGCAGTCAAACCTGAGCACTGTAGTGCTCCATGTATGGTCTAGTTTGCTACAAATAAATGTAAAAAAAATCTTATTTTTAACTAAACCCTGAGTGCTAAGCACTTCATGTAGGATTTAAATGGCAGCAACTGTTTGCTACAGTTTAAAAGTTTAAAAGAGATTTTAAGTAATACCCAAGTGCCGTAACTCTCCAGTTTTATATTACTTCATCGAGTTTTCAGAAACTCAAAAATGATATGGTCAAGACCATATGACCAAGTTTTCGGAAACTCAAAATAAAAAAATCTGCATTTTTGTAGGAGGTAAGTCTCCCTGCACCCAGCATGTGGGGGGCTGTATTCCCCTGACATCCTCAGCAAATTATATATATCAACTCGGAGAATGCACTACAGTGGGAAAAAGTGAAAGTTCCCCATTCCACACTGAAATGTAATCTATATAGAACTACTTCAAAGGGGAATTTACCCTTTTCCACACTGTAGGCACTCGATCCTTCATTTTGTTGTCCCTTCACCCATTTTATCCTTTTCCGTCTTGACCCTCTCACCTTCGTATTTCTGAAATGTAAAGACTCCCCTGTTTTCACTGTCTCTTCACTTGTACATTTTACATTCATATTACAGTGTGTGGGTAATCTGTGCAGGGAGATCAGTTGAATTGTTAGACTGCTTGCTGTAGTTTTACACTGAACATCGAACACGTTAAATGTGGGAATTGCTAAGGTCACTATTGTTGATAGGTATGTGTGCGAAGGTAAGTGGAATACGAGTAATTGTGCAAGTGTTTGTGGGTGAGGGTTAGTGTAAGACGTAGATAGGGTACAGTTTTCATGTTTTGAGAGTGATTGCTTGTGGATCAGGGTTAAGTTAAGGGAAAGGTAAGAAGATAGTGTTAGTATCATGTGCATGTGTGCAATGAACAAATGTATATTTGAGTGTGTTGTTTAGATATACTGTTAGGGAAAGGATTCTCCATAAGGTAATGTGCAGTGTTAGAGGTAAGGGCAGGGATAGGGTTATCATAGTAGTAAAGTGGAACAGGGGGCATTGTCAAAAAGTCAAACAGTGATTCAAATATTGCCTCCCATACACAGGAAAATAATTAAGGCTTACATGGCATGCCAATGTGATAGTTTATCAAGTAGCATTCTATTCAGTTTTTTTTAACTCATGGGAATAGTCTTTCCTGCCATACTGATAACTGAAATATATGTCATGAATATAACTCTTCCAAGCTGGTATTAATTCAGGAATAAAAGAATTCACACTTATAGACCAAAGTTAAATTTTCTGTGAATGTTAAGAATGTCATCTATAAACATACCTGTTATGTCATTACAAAAATGGCCAGTCAAACTTTAGTATTAATTAGGCTGATAGTTCTGAACAGAGAATTAAGAATCAAAGAGAAAGTGTGTGCCTACAACTACAAATGAAAGTCTCTAACTATTTTATTAAAAAAATGAAGGGATGTTTAGATATGGTACTGCCAGGTTGAGGTAGGTTTGTGAAATGTAACCAGATGTGGAGAGGATATCATATGTAGTGTGTTTGCTGTGGATGAACAGTTCCTGTCATAGAATATTTTAAATTTAAGAGCTGATAATATTTATGTCTCATGAAATATAACTGCAATTTATGTCTCATTTAGAAGTGTGGAGCATTAGCACTTATTCCACGGTAAGATGAGCATAAATTCTAACTGCTAAAACTGCCTTTTGCCTTTGCATATTTCTATATATAAATCTATCTCACAGATCTTCTTTGCAATTTGGTGGTTTGAAAAACAGCCACCATTGATTCTTTGGCACTTTTCTGGAAAATATCACCAGTCACTGTTTCAAATGTAAAATGCCACTCTATTTTACTTGAAATCTAGTTTTAAAGGAAAACATTCTTGAAAATAGTGTTCAACGTTCTGCACATTTTTTTCATTGATTTTAACACATCGCTTCCAAAAAATGTGTTCATTTGTAACATACATTAATAGAACAGAATAGAACTAAATAGTCATACTCAAAGAAAATTTTCCAGGCCTCAAAAGCAAAGAAAGTATATGGTTCTCTAACCTGAAAAGCTCAAAAGCTCAAACTTTAAAAGAATGTGAAGAAACTATTTGAACCTATTGGACGATGCCAAAACATTCTATGTTATCTCTCAGTTTTCATTTGACTTGTGTTTATACCAGTACATACTTCCACCTTTTCTTCCATAATGGCTAGACAGTCAGTTAGCTTTTCTTTCTATCTGTGAGACCCCAAATATACAAACATTTTTCCTTTGAACCATATCCTTGTGATCAAAACTTCCAACAACTTGAGTTTTGTTCCTAGATTAACTCAATTCTCTTTCCACATCTTACTATTTTGTTGTAGGGCCTTGAAAATAAATAAATGATTGCCAAGTACTTCACACACTTCGGAGTCTCTTTGGTTCAAATTTCTATGGAATAATTCAACTTAATAGTAAACTTCTGAATCTCTGCCAATACTTGCTATAATGAGACCTTAGAAGAGTCACCAGCCTCAAATAACCCTCCTCAACGTTCAATGAGGACAAGAGCTCCTCCTGCCTTCACTATTTAGTCAACCAGTACTCCAGAAGTTTGAGCAATTTTCAGTCGTAGTCATTGCATTCTGTTCAGCTTCTTGATTGTTTTTGTAATGAATATCATTCAAAGTGCCACTCCATTATTTTAATATGATTAACAGCAGATTTATATCAGTTTTTTTCAGGAGTGACCAAGGAAATTGATGATATTTACAACACAATTACATCTCCTGAGCAAAAATGAAAATAGGTGATTGTACTCAAAAAAGCATATCCATGGAGGAAGGGGAAGTTGTACTGCATATATCTGAATAGTCAAAATGAACTAATCCTGCATCTCTGTAGATTCATACATCATGTCATTTTCTCTGAAATTATATTGGGCAGTTTCTCCAGTTATGGCACCACTCCTCTTCCATCTGCCACTGTGTTTGGTCTCTTAGACTCAAACTATAATAGAAGCATAATTAATTGGAAAACACTATAAGGTTATAGCCTTCATATTATTAAAACATGAGGCTTATATGCTGCTAGCTCAAAGATGTAGCACTTTTCATCACTTTGTGAATTGAGATAATTTCCTTGAAATCATGAAATTCCTCCATCCTTTAACACAATCATCTTTTTTTTTTTTTTTTTGTGGATGACTTAAAACTGTATATTTCATCCAATAAGAAACTGAAAGTACAACTGCAAGTGGTCAACACTTTTTTAGATGATATAAGAATGTCACTTGGTCTTGATAAATGTTCAAATGAAACTTTTAAAGCAGGAAAGCTGCAGCACCAAGAAACTATCAGCCTGGGACAGGAATGTGATATAAAAGAACTTAAGCAAGAGAGACTGTATAATTATTTGGTAAATTATGAAGAATCAACAATAGAGCATGAACAAATGAGAATAAAACTTAGTAAGGAATATTTTAGAAGACTAAAATTAATAAGGAAAATAGCTCAGACATCTAGGAACAAAATTCAAGGTATGCTCTTCTTGTCCTAACTTACAGTTTTGGAATGACTGACTGGCTGCAAAAGGTATTGGATCAGTTGGACAGGAAGCCAAAAAAATTCTTTATGCTTATCAAATGATTTTGAAAAATCACTGTATACCAAGACTATATATTCCCTGTTCTGAAGGAGGTATGGACCTCGTCAAAAATTATTACATGTATAGAGCTGCTATCGTATGACTGCATACATATCTGCTGACCTCACAAGACCCAAACAGAGTGAAAGTTTTAAAACTTTAGGAGAATAAGTCTAAGATGATTTCCCCTGCTTTGTTTAGCAGAAGCATATATATGTCAAGAAGAAATGGAAATCAAACCAGTAGAAGATAAAAATCAGGCAGCAACTAAATGTGCCAAAAAACAAAAACAGAATATAAGGTGAAGGATCAGATGAGTAGGCAAGAAATGTGGAAAATGCATAAATATAGCTGCAGGCGCAGAAAACTCTTGGAACAACCTCATGTCAATCAGAGTTTAGGTTAAGGAGACGTTCATTTAAACCCAAAGATGAAGGGTTAATACTGGTGGCCCAAGATAATGGACTATGTACGTGCTGGTTTACAAAGTCCATTGAAAATGTGGGAGAAACAGACAAATGTAGGTTTTGTATAACCAAATTGGAAACAGTTGCACACCTCGTTGCTGGTTGTGACATACTAATGGCAGAAGGAATGTATACTGAAAATCATAATAATGTGGCAAGACTGTTGCATTGGGGATTGTTCAAATGTTATAATATTGAAGTAACTGAAAAACATTAGAAAGATAATCCACAAAGCATTATTTATTTTACATTTGTTGACTGGGTATGTCCGACTGAGCTGTGTAGCCCTTTTTCAGCGGAAGCCTGGGGAGAAAAGCTACATGTAAAATACAATTAACATGTAAACAGAAGCATTATAACAGCAAGCAAATTCAAAATTCTTAAGAGACTCTTACAATAGATATAAGTCTTACACAAATTAAGAAAAGAAAAAAAATCAATATAAGGTTTCATAACACAGCAGAATACATATTGAGAGCAACAGTTTGTCAGGTGATATAGTACTGAGTATTTCCTAAAGGCATTAGCAGATTGTGCTTATGGTGGGTGAGTACAGTGACAAGCCCAGAGACTTTTAAGGTACTCTTTAGTGGCTGACTTAAACTGTTTAGGAATTGTGAGGGTCCTGATTTCTAGAGGAAGTTTATTCCAAGCAATTGTTGGGTGATAGCTGTATATGTTACACCCTGATTTGGTCTTGGGTTTATATACTTGTAGCAGATCTTGTGTAGAGCTTCGGAGAGGTCTAGAAGGAGAATAGAGAATAGTAGGAGATGAGGGACGATAATCTTGGATAGTAGGAAGGTAGGTATAGGACAGAGTGACTGAAGTGGAGCTGAGAGAGGAGAAGGTGGTGGAGTAGTTCAAACCAGTTTTAGAGAGAGACAGTGATGGGATTTATAAGTTTGTTGAGCAGCAAATCTGGCTACCTTGTTTTAGGCAGCCTCGAGTTTGTCTAGGAGTGAGGAGTTCAGATCTGTGAGAATTTGGGAGCTGTATAAAAAACTGGGAAGAAAGTAAGCATGTGAGAGAGAAACTTTGGCTTCAGTTGTGATGAACATTTTGTTTCTGGACAGAAGCCCTAATTTCTGTTGAGTCTTCCTAATACAATTGTTAATATGTAGGTCGAATTTCAGCTAATCGTTGATGGTGACACCAAGGAGTTTTGTGCTAGATTCAACTTCGATGAGAGTATTGTAAAGAGAACATATGCAGAAGGTGAATTTTATATGGTTAGCATTTTTGGGGAGAAAGAGTAACAGTCTTGTCTAGGGTTGAGAATGAGGTAGTTATTGGAGAGCCCAGTTTCAGCTGAGTTAAAAGATCTCTGAATAGTTGAAAAGAGTTCAGACTGAGAGGTGGCAATGGTGATGATTGTAATCATCAGCATATTGTACTCCGAAAGACAGAGGACAAGAGCTATAGAGTTGATTAGTAAAGGCATTAAAAAGCAATGGCCCAAGTATAGAGCCCTGAGGAACTTCCATTTTTACTGGGAGTGGGGGGAATAGTGCAGAGTGCCATCTCAATGATTGCTTCCTATCAGTGAGGTAACTAGAAAAGCATGCAACAGTATCAAGGAGAAGTTATAGAGCCCTGAGGAACTTCCATTTGTACTGGGAGTGGGGGGAATAGTGCAGAGTGCCATCTCAATGATTGCTTCCTATCAGCGAGGTAGCTAGAGAAGCACGCAACAGTATCAAGGAGAAGTTATAGAGCCCTGAGGAACTTCCATTTTTACTGGGAGTGGGGGGAATAGTGCAGAGTGCCATCTCAATGATTGCTTCCTATCAGTGAGGTAACTAGAAAAGCATGCAACAGTATCAAGGAGAAGTTATAGAGCCCTGAGGAACTTCCATTTTTACTGGGAGTGGGGGGTGCAGAGTACCATCTCAATGATTGCTTCCTATCAGCGAGGTAGCTAGAGAAGCATGCAACAGTATCAAGGAGAAGTTATAGAGCCCTGAGGAACTTCCATTTTTACTGGGAGTGGGGGGTGCAGAGTACCATCTCAATGATTGCTTCCTATCAGTGAGGTAACTAGAAAAGCATGCAACAGTATCAAGGAGAAGTTATAGAGCCCTGAGGAACTTCCATTTTTACTGGGAGTGGGGGGTGCAGAGTGCCATCTCAATGATTGCTTCCTATCAGCGAGGTAGCTAGAGAAGCATGCAACAGTATCAAGGAGAAGTTATAGAGCCCTGAGGAACTTCCATTTTTACTGGGAGTGGGGGGAATAGTGCAGAGTGCCATCTCAATGATTGCTTCCTATCAGCGAGGTAACTAGAGAAGCATGCAATAATATCAAGGAGAAGTTATAGAGCCCTGAGGAACTTCCATTTGTACTGGGAGTGGGGGGAATAGTGCAGAGTGCCATCTCAATGATTGCTTCCTATCAGCGAGGTAACCAGAGAAGCACGCAACAGTATCAAGGAGAAGTTACGGTTAGATAGCTTTTCCAAGAGAAGAGGGTGAGACGCAGTGTCGGAAGACTTTGAAAGGTCTTGGAAAAGGCAATAGATGTGGTCATCTCTGGCTAGAGAGATTGTGTTATGGAAGGATATTTGGGCTGCAGTAGTAGGAGTACTATGTTTAGGACAGAATCATGTTGGGTGGGTGTGAGTAGATTTTCCTGTAATAGGTATTGCATGACTTGTCTATGTATACATTTTTCCAGTATTTTAGAGGGGTTTTGTGGATAGGTAGGGTATGAAATTGTTTCTAGACGGATGGTACTTTAGACTTAGAGATGGAGCGATTAATTAGAATAGATACAGGAAGAGCAAGAGAGTTAGCTGCAAGCTGAAGAAAAGATGAGGGAATGTTGTCAGCTGATGCTGAATATGGTTTTAGTTTGGAGAGTAGAGTTTTGATATAGCTAGTAGGTACAAGTTTGAGGGAGAAGATATGGGAAGAGTTTGTATTTGAGCAGGTTTTGGGAGGTTAGATGAGTTAGTAGTAGACGAGCTGGATTTAGTGTTTAAAAACGTTGATATGGGTTCAATAAAGTAGGTATTAAAGACAGTGGCTATTTCTTCTGGTGATCTGTCTGGGTATGGATTGCGACAGGAGGGATTACCAGGATGTAGTAATTGGTTTATGGCATTCCATAATTTTTGGGTATTAGATTTTAGAGCATTTGGTAGGTTGAAATAGAAGTCTCATTTGTCTCTATTACCATGTTTTTTGACAGATTACTGAGTTCTTTATATCTTTGTAAGTCTGCAGAGAGTTTAGTTTGTGTCCAACTTTTCCATGACTTGTCTCTGGATTTCATTAAGGTGCGAGTAGTTTTTGAAGGCAGGGAGATATATTAGATTTTATATGGACTTTTCCGAGAGGAGCTAGTGAGTTTAAGATGCTAAGGAAGGTGGAGCTAAAAGTCTGGACTGCTTCACCTAGAGGGAGTTGGGTGAGGAATTGTCAGTTAACTGTGAGAGGAGAGATTTAAAAGTTTCAGGATGGAAGTTAGATAGCTTGCAACAGGTAACATATATGTATGGTTTAGGGAAGTGGGGAGTGAATCGCAGCACTTTTATAGGGGAGTGATCACTGAGTATTTGGTAGAGTTTCTGGGTTATGGTATTTGGAGGGATTTGAGACTAGTTCCCAGTCTATAAGGGTGCTAGGTGTTTGTGACTTATTAGTATGGGTAGGATAGGGTCATTATAGAAAATGGTGAAGTTTATATCACAGGCAATCATCCATTACTAACAGTTCCAAAAAAAAGATGTGAGAAATCTAGATGTAGTAGCCCAAGAAAAGGGGACAGAAGTAGCATTGATCATTGAAATTGCTAAAACCCAATGACTACAGTGTCTTACATATAGAGAGACACAACATCATAAAGTACCAGGATTTGCAGTCAGAAATGTGGGCAATGTGGAAGGAGGATACCCAGACAGTTCAAATAGTAGTAGGAGCAATGGGTCTTATAAAAAATAATTTACAAGTAATCTCCATGGTATCCCTGAAGTCTCAAAACAACCCACTAAAGTGGAATGAGTCTAAAAACAAAATTTACTCCTCCTGCAATTCTTATGGAGTTACATGTATCGGTAAAATATCTAAGTATGATTGTAAATTATTTTTTATAAAACAGTGTAAGAAACTTCTCTGTGTGGAAGATTTTCAGTCCATATATTTATACTTAATCACTGTATATTAATCAGATCAGACAATAGTAGTAGAAGTAGCCATGTAGTATATTGCCTTGTATAAAATCACAGACTTAATAATCTGCTTAATAATTTGGTTAAATACGATGTACCATTAAAGTACATTAGGGCTATATATTATTATGACAGCTACTAGGTAGGGCAGGACCAGCTCGAATGTCACACTGATGGGGGAAGGGATGTGAATTTAACATGTGTACCAATAACACTTTGTTTTGCAGCACAATAAACCACTCCCATGCCTGATAAAAAGTATATATATATTTAGAAAGCTTATGAGGAAATTATTACTCTATTTTTTGTTTTACTTGGATCGCTTGTCTGTGTACTTAATAAAGGATTTTCGACTGGAAACTGCCTGCCTTGCTTGGATTACTTTCGAATACTTAGTAATGCTGTAGAATTATATATTTTCTATTATTACTTTTTGACTTAACAAGTTTACGTTCGCTACTTCTACTACTATTGTCTGATCTGATTAATATACAGTGATTAACTAGAAATATATGGACTGAAAATCTTCCACACAGAGAAGTTTCTTACACTGTTTTATAAAAAATAATTTACAATCATACTTAGATATTTTACCGATACATGTAACTCCATAAGAATTGCAGGAGGAGTAAATTTTCGGCAAAAAATGCATAGCAGTAACCTTTAGGAAGTTGGCTACCCAAGGAAACTACCTCAATGATAACACACTCCTAATAGTAGACCCAATAGTCAGGGATTTAGGGAATTATGTAAACAGTAACCTGGGTTTTGATCAATGTGTCTAAGGTATTAAGGGATTCATTCTGTTTTGCTCAAATTGTAATCAAGGGTATAGCATCTAGGTCCAAGGTTGTCATTGTTCCACTGTATTCAACCCTCAGAGGACAATGTCCCCTTCAGTATGTCACCAACTAGGTATATGCAACAACAGGAATATCCATAGAGGTTCCTTACAAAACAAAAGGGGCATTAAAAACATGTTCTATGTGGATTGCCTCAAAGCAATATTGCTATACTCTATGTTCTAAAGACTGTTGAGGAGTGATCTATGTCTGGCATGCAAGAAGTCCCTAGATCCCACTCTGATGGACCTCTCGGACAGCCACAAAACAAATAACATCAAAACTACCTGATCCAGTGACTTAAGCTTTGCTTGCAACATTAATAGGATAATGTAAGAGGGGCTGGTACATGTCTCAGAGGACACCCCTTCTCTGGAACAGGCTTCCCATCTATGTGAAGCAGAGTTGTTCCCCTGTCCATTTTCATGCATAACCTGGACCAGTGGATCGACAATAGGAAATGGACCCCTGATCTTTCATATGTGTCTCTAATGGACAGAGACAGCCTGCAAATGCTTGACTACCCATGCCTTAGCTTATACATATCCCTTAAAATAACCCCTAGGGCATCAAAGCTTATTGGAAACGATGGATACATGGCTAGATTTAAAAAGGCATTTGTGGTTGTTAGCCTAGTATACACCTATGAACCAAAATAATAGGACAGTTCTAGTGTTGTGAGTTGTGTTGATGCACATTGCACATATGTGTTTGCATGTGTGTGTGTGTGTGTGTGTGTGTGTGTGTGTGAGAGACTGTCTTTTGTAGTACTAGTTTTGAATGCATGGTGTAGATTAGGGGTCTCAAACACACGGCCCGCTGGCTGCATGCGGCCCGCAAAGTAGTTTTCCATGGCCCTTGATCAGTTAGTAGGGCTCCGGTTATGTGGTAGTTTTTATTTTTTTTTCACAGCACACAATCACTTAGTAGGGCTCCGGTTGTGTGTAGGTTTTTTTTTTTTTTTTCATGGCCCACAATCCCTTAGTAGAGCTCTGGCTGTGTGTAGGTTTTTTTATTTTTTTTCGTACGTGTGCTCCGTATGTGCTGTAAAGATTGCATCACCATACGTGCCTAATACAGTGGAGATGCAATGGGAGGGTTGCAGTCAGATGTTTTTTCCTCCTCCAATGGCATCTCCTTCTCAAATTAGGCACGTTTGCTCAATTCAATTACGTGAATTAAAATATATTTCCAAGGAGTGGAACTGGCTTTTGGGTGTCATTGTGTCAGATCATCTTTCAGTAGACTGACCCTGAATTTGGGAGCGGAGTGTGGGAATTGTGGACTAAGGAAAAAAAATTAAAGAAACTTGTACTGTATTTCTCTGATGAGAAAGAAGCACATCTCCAGATCTATTTCAAGTAGTGAGGTAAGGTGTTGTAGCGATTGTAGTTCTCTTTGGATCTTTGTTAAAATACAGAGAACCTACTTGCAGCACAGGGCACCAAATGCGGATCTCTCAGTCTGAACAGTTAAGTTGTCTGGTTTGGCACCCTGTGTTGCAAGCGGATTTTCTGTATTTTAACAAAGAAAGGGTGATTTTCATTCCTCTTTTCTTGATTGTTATTAAAAACTGCATCAAGGTCCAAACACATTTTAATTCTCAGAGAGTAAAAGCCATAGAAGTGGTGGTGTACAATCTTGGTTTCATTTCTATAGTTAAGAAAATCTCTGGAATGTAACCATTACGATTTACATCTGGCATTCAGGAATTAATCATTTTGCACATTTGCCACACATTAAAAGAGGTAGTCTTCCTCACTTTGGAGATGGAGGGTTGAAAGTTACGGTTGCATTGTAATTTTTTATATGCTGCCCTTGGAGAATACTGTATGTTTATTTGACTTTGTTGTACTCAGTACTAATGAAAAGGGATCAGTGGGGACATGTTTCATTTTGGTGCTTGTGCATACTTGGCAAACTGCTGATGTGATCGCTGGGCAAAATAAAATGTGTCATTTCAGTAGTTGTGCATACTTAGACATGCTGAGTCATAAACTATTGCTTACCTAGAAGACTGCCAGTATAGAGAACCCTACATAACTCCTATGCCCTTGTACCACCCAGGATTCACAAATGTGTGACTGATGATCTTGTTTATTCACATTTGATTACCAGGAATGTCTGACTTGGTAGTTGCTGGTTATCTCTACAGTATGCACCAACTGTTGGATATCTTTGTTCCTGGTGGCTTATGCGGCTGTCTTGGGGAACTCAGGACAGTGTGGGTTAATTATGCAAAGATCATTGTGTGTATGTGTACTTGTATGTGAGCCTAACTAAAGTTTGTACTACCAATTCAAAATTAGAAAACATTTGGAGGTTATTTTGTGGCAGGAATGGAACAGAGTAAGAGAGAGAGAATACTTATTTATAATTTGTGGTCATCATCTGTTACTAAAGAAGTGCTTGTTTCAGCGCTAGAAAATCTGGAAACCACTATAATTTTCTTTGTATGTTTGTTTATTGCAGACTACTATTATAAGTGAGTATTAGTGATGTCGTCATCCAAGAAACGAAAGATTGTAGATGAAAAGCGTGTTTTCCAAGAGAAGTGGGAAAAATTATACTTGTTCACTGAGTTGAACAGTCAAATCAAATGCCTAATCTGTTATCAATCAGTTTCTGTTCCAAAGAAATACAGTGTACGAAGACATTATGAAACTATGCATGGTAACGAATATGATGTGATTACAGGCAAAATGAGGGAAGAGAAAGTTAAACAACTAAAATCAGCCTTTGCCAAGCAGCGAAACATCTTCACAAACCTTAAAATGAATGAAGATTCAGCACGAGCAAGCTTTGTTATCAGTCAAATGATTGTGAAGTAGTCCAGTCCATTCACTGAAGGCCAGTTCATTAAAAACTGCTTCATAAAAACAAGTGAAATTCTTTGCCCAGACAAGAAGAAATTGTTTGAAGGTATAAGTTTGTCTGCAAATACAGTGGACAGCAGAATTACTGAATTGGCCAGCAATGTACACCAGCAGCTACTTGTAGCTGGCAAACAGTTTGAAACTTTTTCAATTACCCTTGATGGGAGCACTGTCATAAGAGATACCACATACTGCTCTGTCTTCATTCGAGGTGTGTACAGGAACTTGAATGTTATGGAAGAATTACTAGACCTGTTACCTTTGAAAGGCACAACCAAGGGACATGATGTATTTGGCAAACTTGAAAAATGTCTAGAAAAGTCGGAATTGCCATGGGATAAGCTTGTTTCGGTACCGACTGATGGTGCACCCTCAATGTGTTCTGAAAAAGTTGGTGTTGTTGGGTTACTGAAAGCAAAGCTCAACAGTGTTGCTGTCACTCACACCTTCATTGCAATTCACTGCATTTTGCACCAGGAAGCATTGTGTGGAAAAAGTCTCCAAATGAAGGAAGTCATGGATGTTGTTGTTAAGGTGACTAACTTTACACGTGCTAGACTTCTAAATCACCACCAGTTTAATGACTTTCTGTCTAACCTTGATACCGAATATGGAGAATTACTCTATCACACTGAAGTCAGATGGCTAAGTAGGGGAAATGTGCTGAAAAGATTCTTTGCACTTCGACAGGAAATAGCAATCTTCATGGCAATGAAAGAAAATGAAATTTCACAGCTAGCTGATCCATTTTTCATATCTAACCTTGCTTTTCTGATGGATATTACACAGCATCTTAATGAACTCAACCTCAAGCTCCAGGGCACAAAACAGACGATAAAGCGGATGTATGACAGTGTCAAGGCTTTCAGATGTAAACTTTCCCTGTGGGCAAAACAGCTGATGGATGGTAACCTAGCTCATTTCACTGCCTTACAGTCACTTGGAACAGTCAAAAAACAGTTCTTGAAAGAATATTCAGACACAGTCAGCAAATTACGAGCAGAATTTGACCGTCGGTTTCAGGATTTCGAGGCACTAGAACCCCTCTTTGCCATCTTTACAATGAGATTTCCATACATGTTGACACTGTCTCTGAAGAATTCCAGATGGAAATGTTGGAACTTTAGTGCGATAGTGTTCTGAAACAGAAGTTCACAGATGCTGGAGTTACAGATTTTTGTAAGTATATGAGTCGAGATAAGTTTCCAAAGCTTTTCTCTATGGCTGCTCGAATCCTTGCAATGTTTGGCAGTACATACGTTTGTGAACAGTTTTTTTTATCTATGAAGCTCAACAAATCAGTTTTCTGGTCAAGGATGATGGATGAACACTTAACAGCTACCTTGCGAGTGGCTGCATCACATGACATAAAGCCTAATGTTGACATCCTGGTCTCTGCAAAATGTTGTCAGCTAAGCAGTCAAAATGAAGAAAGTCAATAATTTTCATGGACAACAAATTTTCTGTCATAGATTTAGGTGAAATTACTAGAATATTTGAAACTAAAACAACAGAATAGTATTGGTCAGTTGCTTCAAACCAAAATTTTTTGTAACTTTTTTGCTAATTAAAAAAATATATAAAAATATATAGTTTGTGGATGACTTGACTTGCGGCCCACTCAGAAAAATCCTTGGGGTTATTTACAGCCCTCATGCTCCCTTGAGTTTGAGACCCCTGGTGTAGATCAAGGTTAAAGATTAGTACATGTATATTAACCCTAATTATACACCCATAAAAATATTAACTTTATTCAGACAAATTAGGGTTTAGTGTTAATGAGGAGTTTTGATGTTATCAAAAATTTGATGTTTTCTTTTTGTAATGTTTTGCAGGTTCAGTTTTAAAGATTTTTGAAAATAGTAGTTTCCAGACTATTTTTTGCCAATGAATTAACTACACAGTCACACAACCACAGGAAAAAATGGATTTCTCCCTCACTGAATCACTTCTAATGCACATATGCAAACTTCTAGGCAGGAAGGTGAAACATAGCATTGGGTTTCAGGAAATAATTAATACTAATCGAAACTAGCATACACTGTAATTCATATGCTTCAAAACCACACTGACAGACATGTCATTTTCTACAAACTTAGATAGTTTTCAATCAATTGTGGTTCAGTCATTTGTGGTTTAGTTCAAATTTGTTTTCAAACAAATGTGCCACTGTTTTATTTTTTCAATCAAATGTATCTAGATCAAACAAACACAACTACACACACACACACACACACACACACACACACACACACACACACACACACACACACACACACACACATATATGTGTTGTTGTTCTTTTCGGCTTTTCCCGGTTAGGGGTCGCCACAGCAGAACTCCATTCCACTAATGATTGGCAGCAGATTTTTATGGTGCCAAGTTGCCAGCCCAATGCCTGACCTTCAGCGAAGGCATGCCCATTCACTCATGTCTTTCAGAGACCACTCAACCACGGGGAGGACACGCAGACTCCACACAGAAGGCACTCCAGCCAAGAATCGAACAGTAGAACCTCTTGCTGTGAGGCAACAATGCTACCGCTGTACCACTGCGGCTTTTATATATATATATATATATCTATATATATATATATATATATATATATATATATATATATATACACATACATATATATATGTATATATATATATATATATATATATATATATATATATATATATACATACACATATATATATATATATATATATATATATATATATATATATATATAGTTCACTTTTAAATCCTGAAAGCCCAAAATCCTGAGACCAAAACCTTGAAAGTTCAAAATACTGAAAACTCAAAATACTGAATTTCATAATACTGAAAACACACAGGATTCCAACATTTACTATATTCCAGCACAAGTACATACAGACAAATGTTGCTCTTCAACTATAAGCAGGGGGGGCAAGCCCACCTGCACCCCCACACCCCCTGCTATTTAAATATATCAACTCCAAGATTGCACTTCATTATACTTAGTGCGATCTCGGAAATGATATATTTAAGTAGCAGGGGGAAGTGGGGAGCAAAGCCCCCCATATGGGGGGTGCAGGTGGGCTTGCCGTCCTTCTTATACTTGGAGAAGACTAATATGGTTTGTCTTTTATTTGTTTCTGTATGTACTTGTGCTGGAATATAGTAAGTGTTAGCATCCTGTGTTTTTTCAGCATTATGAGATTCAGTATTTTGAGTTTTCATATTTTGAATTTTCAAGATTTTGGATTTCAGGATATTGGGCTTTCAGGATTTAGAAGTTAACCTATATATATATATATATATATATATATATATATATATATATATATATATATATATATATGTGTGTGTGTGTGTGTGTGTGTGTGTATACACATACATACACAGAATTTATATTTCTCTCACCTTCTACACACATATTTATGTGTATATATATATATATATATATATATATATATATATATATATATATAGTTTACCATAATAAGGTCAACTACACTAACATCAAACGTCCAGTCGACCAAAAAAATAACATCTAAACCTAAAACATCAAAAGAGAAGAATGTCGAAAATAGTTTGCACGATAAAGTACATTCCATAATGTCGACATTCCCCTCTTCCAAACATGGCAGTTAGCTCACCTCTGTTATTTTGCAGGGGGGCTACACCCCCCCTACACCCCACTATGTAAATATCCCAACTCAAAGATCACACTACAGCGAGGAAATGGGCTACTACCCTGTACCTCAATGGAGCGCAACCTCCCTCAACAGTCTCTGTTCGTCACTTTCTCTCTCTCTCAACTAACCACATTCAACCGGTTGTCATTTGATTTCCTGCCCCTTAGGAACCGTAACTTCGCACAAAAGCCATTCAATGTCCTGCAGTTTGAATAACTGATATCAACCCATATATATATATATATATATATATATATATATATATATATATATTTATAAATAGAGAAAGACAGAGATATAAATATGTATGGAGTACATTCATTAAGTCTAAGGTGAAGAATATTGGGACCTTTGGCTAATGATATTCTATATCAAATCTCAAAGTGTTTAAAAATACTCAGAGTTGGTTGTCCAATATCATTATACAGTGGGGAGTGGTGTTTTGCCCTTTCCCAGTTGTAGTGCAATCATGGAGTTGGGATATATAAGTTGTATTTTTTTAGGGGATGCAGTTCTCCAGGAGTTTGCAAAGAATGTAGGGTTGATGTTTTGAAAGTTGAGCGTCTGTGTGTTCAATATTTTAACATAGATCTATATAGATGTGTGATCAATATGTTAATTTACATCTACACACACACACACACACATTCACACCCATACACATACACACACACACACACACACACACACACACACACACACACACACACACACACACACACACACACACACACACACACATATATATATAGTAGAAAAAACACCTGAGACATCCATAGTAGATGAACAAAATATAAATAGAAAGTAAGGCAAAGTAATAAAGAAATCTGGAAGATTGCTATCATTCACATGCAGAAACAGAAAGAGTAGAAAACAAGAATTTATGTACTTATTTAATTGCTTGTTGATTACAAAAGGCTGACTAGGCATAACCCTTTTTGTTGTGGCCCAAGGTCTAAGGCTCCCATTTCCATAAGTGAGATGTTACCCCATTAAACATAGGATCTAGGATGCATGCATTGAAGGAAAACATTGAGGAACCCAGCCCATATTCTCAAATGCTTCTCAGCACTCTCTGGTTAAATAATTTGTCCAGGTACATTAAGTAAATGGAGGGTATAATAATCAAACCTTGGACTACAGTAAACATTTTACTAAGAGCTCATAGTCTTAATCTACTGTGTTAAATGCAAAAATAGTAGCAGTTATAGTTTTTGCAGTTCTTTAGTCCTCATCATCATAATAATACACAGGACATAGTAATACAAACAGATGTAAAAACAAACAAACAAAGAAAAACAGTAGCTCTTTCAAAAGAAGTCATGTAAATAAAAACAGGTGACTAACGTGCATATTTTTGAAAGGGGCAGAGAAAGGTATGAAACAGAAAATGTAAGAACTGGAATGGAACATACACAGTCTAAACAGACATACTTTCACAGGAAACATGAAGATAATTAAGCTCAGAGGGCATATTTTGAAAACAGAGGGAAGAAGGTGAAAATGTACATGGAATATAGGAGGAAATATTTATTCATGGAAAGGTGATGGGGTGAGGGGAACAACCTTTTTGAGGAAATGGTAACATCAGATATAGTCACAAAATTCATGAAGGCATAAAGCATACATTACACAATTTCATGCATTCAAAGAAGACTGTTATTAAGCCATTTAAGAGGCAGGAGTTGTAGCTTATCCATAAGGTATGGAAAAAAAAAGGAGTCCTATCTAGTGTACAGTGATGTATGAGAAGAAATTAAATATAAGTTGACAAACAATCAGTCATTATCTGTCTGGCAGTATCGTTAATAGATTAGATGGACCTCAATGCCTTTATGTCATTCTGCTTGATGTCTTTTCTATTTATTTAATGATGGGTAAGCAAACGGAAGCTCTCAAAAATCACTTGAGTAATTCCTAGATTAGGCATCTGTTATTTTTGGTTTTCTTTATTATCAGTATATACATTTCACATTTACTTTAAAGTCAATGTTAAGAGGGTCTTTTTGTCAACCAAACATGTCTTCTTAAAACCTGTGACCTAATTATGAGAATGGCATATAAGAGTCATGACTACTGGGGTATTAGGTATTTTGATACTATTCTTCATGGTACATGAACTGTCTGAGACGTGGTTTAACTCAATGAGAGGCTAGAAGGAAAAAGGAAACTTGGAAACGTGTTTACCTGCCTAGCCGTCTATAATGCTGGTCAGGTAATACTGTATCCTCTTAACTGGCAGACACTGCTTGTCTGGTCTCCTGTATCATCTTCCTGCACAAAAGCCAACACATGGCTGGTCTCCTGATGCAAGCTGTGAGTACAGCAGTAAAAATCCTTCAGTGCCAGCATAGCATGGCTGCAGACAGAGCCTTTTTACTTCAGTTATCTACTGAAGGATAATGTGTGACAGGCATGTTAAACTGTTTAGAAGAGAACAAAAGACACAGTATGAGGGGGAGGCAGATACATCTGAGCTTTCTTCTCTATTCTCTCTCTGTCTCACCCCTTGTTGTGGTCTATCATGCTCCATGTCTGTCCCCCACCCCTCTTGTCTCTTGAAAAACATGGTTGCCTGACTGATGTTCCAGCTCACCCAGGACACGATTTCCTCTAAATTGGATATAGTCTATACAAGGGCATAACAAACTCAGATTTATTGTGACTTAAGACGGTTAATGCAATCATAATACATAACATCAACTGATTTATGCACATCTTTATTAATCTTGTATTTCCAGACTTGGTAGTTTGAGTTTTATTTATATTTAGCTTCGGTCATTTTATTTAAACAGGCACTCTACAAATATGTCATTATTTTTTCTTTCTTTTCTATCATGTTTGATGATGTTACTGTTAACTTGTACAATCTGTGATTCACCTTTTTAACTCTGAAAGTGAATTGTATACTTCAAAAGCAGCATTCCTTATTAATACATGTAGTTTTTTCAGCACTGACTGCGTCTTATTGCATTGATTTTATACTCTTGGCTTTGATTGAAATGAACCCAGAAAGCTCAGTTTAACATCCTGGCTAACAAGCATGAATAAATAAATAAATAAATTGATTTACTTTTTAGGGTACTCTCTTATCATAATGGTGCATATTTTGTGATATAATTTTATAAAGAATGCTGTAGATATGCCATTTATTAGTAATGAAAGAAACACTGACCTTACCATTTCATTTCTGTGAGGCACTGCAGGTTTAGATAACATAGCTTCTTAACAAACATATGCAAATCTTTGTCACTACATGACCTGACCTAGTTCTAAACCACATATACTTTATATATTAGATAATGGCTGACTATCTATACTCCTGTTGATCTAAGCTCCCTACTGTGACAATTAAATAGCTGTACTAGAGCTGGTGTCATGGAGAACTCGGTATCTAATATCATGTCCTTCACAAAGACACAGCTGAGTTTTCTAATTAAATAATAGACATATTATTTCACTTCTCAGCAATGAGTTTTAAGAAAATATAGCTTACATACTGAAAGACAGTTTTTTTTTTAACTAAACTTATGCACCACTGAGTAACCTTTAAACTTTTAAATGTAAAAAAGCACGCTGAGGTACTTTTTAACTTTTAAATTTTGCATTCATAGCCACTGACGGTCTTGGATTCTCGGAACTATCAAGTGAAAAGCTGATAAATTTAGTGGAAATTTGATATATACTGTAGTGTCAGAAAATTACTTTTATTATTTGTACAAATAGTGAGTTTCTGACAAAAGCAGCGACGGATGTTGTACTTTACAATAAGTTATTGTACAGTAATATGCAACGAATGCTGCTTAATTTGTCAATATATGTCAAAGTGGAAAAGCTGTTATGCTGTTTTCATACTTTTCACTACTTTTGTCTGCCAATTCCAGCTACTGAACTAGATACCCTTTTAGTGATTGCACAGAGATTCAGGTCTGAAACAGACTTTATAGAAATACCTGCTGTGAATGAGTAGCTGATTATTGGCAGTGTTCATCTTATAGAATACCACTGTCTACAGCCAGGTTCAATTATTTTCAGCAACAATTGTAATCGTCATGGAAAGCCTGCCAAGAAAACTGTAGCATTCTTTCATAACATGCTCCAACAGTCTCTATATCTTTTCATTATATTATTTTCAAGTCACAGACAAATGACTCCTGTTCTGTTTTTGTTGTTGAAGAAATGAACTGTTCTTACAATACAGCAATAATTACTTTTAAGTGACATTTAGAACCATAATTTGTAATCAAAACAAATAGCCAGTTAATGGCTTCTCTTCTGCCCTTATACTTAAATGTTCATAACAAATAATGTAATTCTCTTGAGTTTTCTTAAGTGATTTGCATAAATTAAACACTTATTTCTTTGTTGTATCAAACAAAGAACTATTTTTATAATTTAGTTTTTTACATACTTTATGACTTAAAGGCAAAATCTGCCATTAGTTTCAGACTTGTTTATTTCTTTTCTTTTGAATTTATTATAATGTGTTCCATAGTTAGCAGAAAAATTGAGTGCACTAGTGCCATAACATTGTGTGATTGTCCTTGCATAATTTGTAAACTGCCAGTGGAAAGCTGCAGCATGCTCCCAGATTGCCCTTGTTAAAAGAACAGTTTCTCTCCTTGTACAGTCAGAAATGAAATCTGAATACGTACTAAAATTTCAAGCACTCATTCACAAATGTGTTTCACTGGTGTCACTTTTAAAATACTGCCATTTATTAAATATGACTATAAAGCAAAAACAAGGTTTTAAAACAAGACATTGAAAACACACCACTTAAGCACGGAAGCTTATACTTTCCAATAAAACATATAAACTCTTTAATATAGGGTTTTGCCTAGTTTTGTAAATACTTAAGTTGCAAAAGTATAAATATCCTTATTGTCAGAAAAAAAATGAAAACAGTATGAAAGCTGTAACAGATATCTGTGCTTAATAATAAACGTTATATAGTATATGTAATTAAAATAAAACAAATAAATAAATATAAAAAATAAAATAAAAGAATAATCAAAGTAAAAGAGAATGACAGCCATTTCTCAGCATACTAAAATGATGACATAAATGCCAGAAATCCACATGGATTTCTGTACCACAGATCAGAATTGTTTGTTTTTTGAGACACGCGTTAACTGGCTTCTCTTTATATGCTAGCTGCTAAAGACCACTGGTCAATGTTTTCTTGATTTTCTCCCTTTTTCAGTGTTGGGGAGAACATGGAGTTGATATATGTGTGTGTGTGTGTGTGTGTGTGTGTGTGTGTGTGTGTGTGTGTGTGTGTGTGTGTGTGTGTGTGTGTGTGTGTGTGTGTGTGTGTGTGTGTGTGTGTGTGTGTGCAAGTACATATGTGTGTGTGTATACAGGGTGTGGAGGTACAGGATGGACTTGCTACATTAAAAACAGAAATATGTTTTGCGGATTTTATATGGTTTCAGGAAGTACTGAACTTGTGCAGTTGAGAATTGGCGGTTTGCCACTTGGTGTCACAGCAGCAGCTCCTTAACAAGCTGCTAACAGATATTATTCAGGCTGGACACTAATGGCCAAGATGTATACTTACATGTTCTAGACAGAGAATGTTTTGTTGCTTAGTACAAAATTTAAATTAAAGTAGTTGTATATGCTTTTCAAAACAGACATTTCAATAAGCTGGCTCTATTTTATATACCCTTTGCTTTCATAAGAACTATGTGTAACAAAGCCAAAGAGGTACAAACCAGCTCATAATGAATGTGAAAAACAGAGAGTCTAAGTGAAACCATATATTAACTGATAAGCCTTAGTAGTGGGAGTTTGCCAACCAAATAGATATGCTTATATAAAACCTTTAAATCAAACAAAGGTAAATACATCTTATATAGTTCTTCCGGAAATTAATATAGTAGCTGCTTATTTCAGCTATATCTTAACCAGCCTACAGAGTAAACTTTAGTCTGAGATTAAAAATGTGCCCTAGCTAAGTGATCCACTATCTTCTAACCCTTGACCAATGTGGAGTATCCACAATTAACTTTTTCTTACTCAAATTGTACTTCTCTATGATAATTTCAAAGCAGGAGAGTATTCCATTTCCAATGTAAACCATAAAAAGACATATGAAAACACTCTATATACAGTAACTCAGTCAGTCTGCCAATCAGTATGGGTGTGCATGATGGAGGTAAGGTAATAGTTTGGGGGAAGGTAGAATCATACGCACAATGTGAGGAACAATCTATGCTGAATGTATTTCCCCCAATAATATTGATCACAAGGAAGCAGTTGTAACATTACCCCATTTGCTAACTGCTTCATTAGTCACATATAACAAGACATGTAATAATTTACTTTCTATATATTGCACCATTAAAGGAAACGTTAGGCAAAAAGCAAATTTTAGTTCTAAAAGTGATGTTAGCTGAATCTAAAAATTGGTTGCTACAACTAGAAAATGAAACAAATTTACCAACTACTAAACAAAACAAGTTTACACCTAATCAAGCTGATTTTTCTGTGCAAAATTTGGCCAAAAAAAATCACCAAATGAAATTTCAGTAGAGTACCATAAAATAACATGAGGAAGTAACATCTCAATATGCTTGTCATGCTAGCAGGGAGGGAAGGAAGTTATCTGTCGCACTTGCCATGCAACCAGTCTGACAGTGTACATTTTTGAAAGGTTCACTATGATTAGTACTAAAAGGACATGTTTTTGGAATCTTCACCAATGATCACTAGTTGAAAGGATATACATTGGCAGAACCTCAGCTTACCCGTACAGTATCAGACAGGTACAAAGGGAAATAAATCATTTTAAAACAGGTACAAAACAAGAGGAATATGACTATTTTTTAAAAATAATATTTAAAACCTACAGAAGATAAAAAAGCCAAATTAATTATGATGGTACTGTTTAACAAATGATGAAATTTGCACTTCATTTTCAAGAATATTCAAAAAGTTATGGTTAACTATAGTAACAACGTCTGTGCATCACTGAATGAAGACATGATGATAATAATTTTGATAGACAAAGGGACTGCTGCAGGATAGCAGAAAACTATTGATTACTCAGTGAGGTAGAGCTAAAAATGTTCATTCATTAATAAATCAGTAACTCATAATATAAAATCAAATGCAGTTCCTAATCCAGAGTCAGACGTAACTGCTACTTTGCCCAGCTACAGATAACATTTACTTTCTATGGTATAATCTGAGTAAATATATATATTTTTTTCCTTTCAAGATATGAGTTCTAATGCACTATGTTTATTTCTACCTGTACTATAGTTGGGTGATGTAGACAATCTTTTCCTTTCTGGAGTGTAGGAAGATTTTATTAGTTTGTATTATGGTATTTGCCTTCCCATGTATCTATACTAAATAGTAGCCAAGGTATGAGCAACTTCAGGGCAGACACACCACCTTTCTGCAAATTAGACATGTTTACATTGTAGCTAGTAATAGTACATGTTCCTGAATTCCATGTAGGTAATCTTTGCAGCAACCATAATTGTAGAGGGAATATAAGAAAGCTGAAAGTGTATAGAGAATATACATGTTTTAATATTTTATGAAGACCTGTTCCCTGTTTAGCCGACCATTTCCTCTACACCTGCTTAAGTAATATAATAATGTCTAAGGCTGTTAAAAGTTCAGCAATAAAAAAAAATCCCATTATAGTGAATTGCTTTACACTACAGCGTTTCATAAAGCTACCAGAAAGTCACAAACTAATCAGTACTTATTATTTGACCATAATGATCCATATGGAAGACACACTGGTATTCTTCAACTGCCTTTAAAGACAAGAAACTGTGAGCACATGTTCTGATTTTTTGTCAGACAAAGTTTATAGTTAATTTATTTAGTTGCATTTACTGAAGGCAAGTCCAGCTAGGAAGTCTCCATTTTAAGAGGAATCTCTCATAGAAAACCTACAAATCCCTTAAAGAACTTGAAATTTGAGATACTTTCCAAGGCTTTAAATTATATTATGTGTGAAGATCAAAATACAAATTGTATATAAACAGAATGCAGATCACAGAAACATTGCTGGTTGCAAAGTTTATTTGAAAAAATCGGGTTGAATTCAACAGTCAAAAACAAAAATATGCAATCACAGTAAAGATGAGTTAAATGTTTACATACCTGCTGTTAAAGGCTAAGAATGTTACTTTAATATCTATCTTCGGTAAGGGTGGAAAACGGAAGAATGGCAATCAGTTTTGTTAGCATTTCTAATAATAGTGATACTTAAGATGTCATGAAGGATTTCAAAAGTCACTATATTTGAGATGCAGGAATGAGGTATAGTAAAATAATGTATTTTCTGTATATCCTTTGTCACCCTCTTCTAAAATGGAGGAATCCATAATCAAAATGTGACAAAGTCAGAGACACTGAGAAAGGAAAATGATATCTGCAGGGCAAAATGACATTTATTACACTGTTACCCTTCAGCTAAAGTATTCAAGCCCTGGTACTTTTGAAAGCACTCTACTGTCCTTTAAAGAAATTCAAGAAAACGGTATCATTAAATATCATTTGGTAAACGTTACTGCGATATTTGTCCCACTAACTATTAAAATCCATTGTTTTCAATGTTATCAGCTTTTATGTAATTTTACCTCTTATAAGCTAATTATTTAATAAAAACAAGAGTCATTCAGTTTCTTTGCTGCTGTGCTCCTAGATTACGCTGCACACATTCTCATGTGGGATGTGAACCTTCATTCACACTTAAATCTTTTGAAGTTTGCAGCACTGCCGACTTAATAATTCTGTCAGTATGAAAATATTTGAATGGTTTACATGAAGCTACAAAGATACAAGATACATTGTTTCAGGCAGTGGTTACAAGCATACTTTATTCAATGTCAGCTCGCTCCATTTAAGAATATTCAGCAGCTATTGCCTAACTCATGACTCAGATGAGTCTTGCACTAGATACTTGTCTATCAGAGGGCATACAAACACAAACTGGTGCATGCACAAGTACACACGAACATACTACCTATGGTTATGGTCAATTTGGAAGATCTGTAGTTTACCTATGGTGTGTTTCTAGGATGTGGGAAGAAAAGAAATAACTGCCAAAACCCCACATGAGCATAACAAATCTGTAGACACTAGACAGAAGTTACACCAGTCAAGGGCTGCTGTACTACAATATTGCAGAATAGTAATATAATGTGTAGGTGACTGCAGCCAATCCTTCAATCAGATAATCTGAAACACTGAAGACGAGGATCCAGACAGAGTTTCTGAAACTGCTATATGAGGAATGTTGCCATCCATCTTACTTTGTCGCTATGTGTGTAGGTGTGTGTGTGTGTGTGTGTGTGTGTGTGTGTGTGTGTGTGTGTGTGTGTGTGTGTGTGTGTGCCACTACACAACAAGTACAAATATGACTGTCATTGTCCATGTTGGTGTGAATGACCTGAGATATACCTCCCTGGACTACATGAAAAGAGACATGGAAGAGCTCTCCGATCTTGTAGCCCAAGCAGGTATGACCCTAGCTCTGAGTAGCATCCTGCCATCACCCAGAATGATACCTCAGTACAAGGACAAAATTGATTGACTTCAGCAATTGGCTAAGCTTCTGGTGTCATTCTAAGGGGATCCAGTATCTGTCTGCCTGGGATGACATGGTTAACAGACCACGCTGCTTTGCCAGGGATGGCCTGCACCTGTCACCCCTGGGATTCCGGATACTGGCTAAGGCTCTTGCCACCACTATAGCGCCTTTTTTAGACAAGGTTCAAATGACAATTTCACCACCATAACAGGAACAGGCAAGCAAAAACTGAGGGTAATGCTACTCAATACTAGAAGTCTAAATCTCAAAATGCGCTCCCTAGAGGCACTCTTTAAAATGGAGAACATCGATATCTGTGCAGTGGCTGAGACCTGATTCAAGGCTCCAGAGGGCACCCCCAGGCTATAACTCATACCAGACTTTGCAGCCATCTAACCTGGACCGGAACACCAAAGGCGGAGATGTGTTCATATTCATTAAGGATATCCACACCTCCAGGCTAGTTGCTCAGCATAATGCATCCAAGGTTATCCAAGTGCAACTAACTCCGGGCAAAACTGCAACCCAAATTATAGCTTGATACAGATCCCCTACCATTCTCCAGGATTCCCTCTCCTCTTTTCTTGATATACTGGAAAATATTAGGGTTTAACCAAACACCCTAATAATGGGCAATTTCAACTACCCCACCATTAACTGGGAAAACTACTCATGTACCAACACCTTCACTCAACGCTTTCTGGAATTCATAAATTCCAATGGCCGGGATCAACTTATCCACATGCCCACCAGGGGCAACAATATCCTAGACCTAATCATTACCAACATGAGTGACCGGTGTTCCACATCTGAAGTCAACTCCTCGTTGGTCAGATCCGACCATAAGCTAATCACTCTAGATATCCACATCCTGCCCCCACCCCCATTAAAGAAACCACTGTAAAAAATTTCTCCAAAGTCAACTTCATGCTTCTTAAGACAGAAGTGGCAAACTTCATGACACCCATGCAGATGGACAATACCATTATGACTGCAAATCCTACACAAATGCACTCTATAAGCACTTACACAAGTGTATGGATCGTGCTATCCCAAACAGAACCAAGATGCTATCCTCCAAAAAAGGAAGCCAATCTGGTGGTCCCCTGCCATAACGAACTCGACAACAGAAGGAAGAAATTGTTGCAAAAGACAGTAAAATTCCATGAGTGGAGGAGCTCCCTGGTCAGCCTCAGTATGAAACTGAGATCCCTTATAAGATCCTCCAAAGCTAGCTATGAAATCAAAATCACCACTGATTCTAGGGACCGCCACAAAGCATTCTAGAGCTATGTCAAGAATCTCAATGGCAACACCCAGATCTGCGCCGAGTTGCAGCACAATGGCATGAAAATTAAAGAACCAACTGATATTGCCAACATCCTGGCAGATAGGTTCAGTGCTAACTTTACCCCTCTCTCACCCCCTAAATGGCCGATATCTATACAGGATGAATGCAGAGTCCCTGTAATCACAACTATGCAGGTAAAAGATGCACTCTCTAAAGCCAAAACACAGCATCCATGGGACCAGACAACATCCCAGGCTGTGTTTACATGAACTTTAGAATGAACTGGCTCCCCACCTAAGCATCATGTTCAATCATAGCCTCACATCAGGCTTGGTGCCATCTGAATGGTGCACAGCAACAGTTATCCCACTCCACAAAAGTGGAGCCACCACTTATCCAGGGAACTATCACCCCATTAGCCTGATGAGCCTGGTCTGTAAGGCCATGAACTGTATTATCATGGAACTCATAAACAAAGACATTGGTATCCTCCAAACTCTGGACCCCACCCAGTTCAGGTTTGTGAAAGACAGATCATGCCTCCTGAACCTGATCGACTTCTTTGAGGCAGTCACCAAAGCTGTATATGAGGGTAAGGTGGTTCACACAGCCTATCTTGATCTCGCCAAGGCTTTCAACACCAACCACCATTCTGGAATTATAGCTAAACTCACTAAACCAGGTATAAATCCCTACATCACAAGATGGGTTGCCAAATGGATGACTGACAGAACCCACACTGTAAAAGTTGCAGACTCCAAATCTGACTTCAAACCAGTGACAAGTGGAGTAACACAGGGTTCAGTCCTGGGACCTCTCCTATTTGGTATCTACTTCTCTGAAGTACAGGCTAACACAGAGGGCCTTTGGCTAACAAAGTTTACAGAAGACTGCAAACTAGGAGCCATGGTCGAGTCCCCAAATGATGTGGACATCCTACAGAAGGGTCTTACTGAGACAGATGCCTGGTGTCAGAGCCATGGCCTCAAGCTCAATGCAAAAAAGTCCACTGTCATCCTATTTGTTAAACATTCTGTACCCATGAACTACCACATAGGCAGCAGTTTACTTAACACCGAATGTGTGATAAGAGACCTTGGGACCCAGGTGGTCAGTAGCCTCTCCTTTGATAATCATATCACCACAGGAAATCCTTCTACATGGCACACCTCATCACAAAAGGGTTCTCATTCAGGAAACAAGAGGTCATTGTTCCCCTCTACTCGACACTCATTAGACCCATTATAGAGTACAACACCCGTTTTGGAATGTACCACACAAGACATCTGCAATAGCTGAAAAGGCCACAGAAGTGCCTCACAAAGATGATTACTGGCCACAAACAGATGCCCTACACTGACCGTCTCAAAAAACTCCAGGTTTACTCCATAGCATATCGCCTACTCCGAGGTGATCTCTGCCTAACATATAAAGCTATGTCAAACCCAGTGCTGTTGGACATGCTACACCTAAAGAAATTCCAATCCCTCTGAGCTACATGCTCTAGGGACCTACACCTTGCCACCACAATAAACAGGGTATGCTGGAGGGATAGATTCCTGTTCCAGAGACTTCCCCCTGCTCTGGAACAAGCTACCCATCTATGTCAAGCAAAGTTCCTCATTACCACTCTTCAAAAAAAACATTAATGAGTGGATGGGAAATAGGAAATACACCCCAGGGTTCCATTCTGTGGCTCTGTTCGATAGGGGCACAGGAAAATAACTTTTGTGGGTGGCATAGGCCAGGGAACCTTGTTGGCTAGGCTTACTTAGGTCCTTGGGCCAATGGCCTAGTACCTACCCATATATCCCATATATATATATATATATATATATATATATATATATATATATATATATATAGAGAGGTGGAGAGAGAGATATCTACACACACACACACACACACACACACACACACACACACACATATATATATATATATATATAAAACATATAGAAAGGTAGACTAGATGGATATTGCTGACTTGTGTACATGTCATTGCAATGTAGTCTTTATGAGTATAGTAAAATATGCAAGAAACAGTGGTTTTACTTATTTGTAGCCATGCATACACGCAAATATGTGCATGTGTATATATATATATATATATATATATATATATATATATATATATATATATATATATATATACACACAGATATATATTGTGTGTGTTTGTGGTAAACATATACAAACACACACACACACACACACACACACACACACACACACACATGATTCTAGGCAAGTACTAGGCTAGTTGCACTTGAGGGCCATTTTAAGCCTAGCCAGTTTCCATTTTTATAGTCAAAATAACCTCGATCATTTAGTTATAGATTGGCCTTACTCTTCACATGGTTGATAATTATATACTACTATTAATGAGAATAACTGAGATCATACATGGGATAAATAATTTAGATGCTGCATCAGCCAATTGTACAGGGGGCAGTCCTGCAGTCATTTTTTTGTTTCCCATCATTGCTATACAGAGATGAACTTTGTCTTCTGTGGACAGGGAAGGTTTTCTATAATAGTGGTGTCCTCTGCAGAATATACCTGCCCTTCCAAACCATTCTGGTGATGTTGCAGAAGAGGTTTAGATCCCTAGACTGAATAATTCTGAAGCTACTTGACTTGCCAATGTGTAGTAAATCCATCAGTAATGAGTCATTGGATGCTTTGTATCCCATACACAGGTCACCTCTTAGGCATCTGTAGGATACCAAGTGGAGTGACAGGGCTTTGAAATGGTCTATGTAGGACATCATTTAGGCCTTGTATTATTTTACTAAGGTGTCTCTGTGGGCATTCTAGTTGCTGCATGTGTCTGAGCAGGTACACATCTAAGGGGATAATGTATTCAATAGTTGGCCTAATGAGGGTTGAGTAAATGGGGGGCAGTGCCATCCCTATATCTAGACAAAATTCCATTTGTTTATAAGCTGTGCAATATAAAAGTACTTCTTACAACAACTGACACATGTTGAGCAAAAGTTAGGTCACTGTCCACATAACTTCCCAAATCCTAAAAAACTGTGTCAACTCTCAGGAGCATATTGTCAGTGTGGTACGTCCCTGGGGTAGATGACTTCCCACAGGATACAATAATGCATTTTCTGGCATTTAGTTTCAGACTTGATTTTGACACCAATTATTTACTTGAAACAAACCTTCCTACAGGATGGTTAAGTCATTTGGGAGTGCAATGACTGCTCCTAACTTGCAGTCATCTGCAAACTTAGCCATCCATAGGCCTTTGATACTGGCTTTTATTTCAGAAAAGTAGATGCAAAACAGAAGAAGTCCCAGCACAGAACCCTGTATGTAATATATATATATAAATATATATATATAGATATATATATAGATATATATATATATAGATATATATATATATATATATATATATATATATATATATATATATATATATATATATTAAATGCAGATATATAGTTACATCAAGCACTGATAATATAGTTTTTTAATTTAATATCAGTAGCTCTATGTACTAAAAGTCATTGACTGACAGATGGAATATTATCCAAACAGCAATAGATGTAGTTTTAAATTAATCATTAATTTTTTGAGAAATGCAGGAGTTGTATCCCTTGTAGTAAAAACACCCAGATGTGTAATTATTTTGTGTTTGCAACATGCTTACCTGTATTGCTTGTGATATCAGGTTGAAGTAGCTTTTCTGTACATGAACACACTGGGATTGCAGTCAGTGTGACTCCTAATCAACTTGAATAACATAATTTCTGACTCAGACTCAGTCTTTATCATAAAGTATAACTGCTAAGTTACTCTATTCACTGAACACACAATTTGGAATTAGTGTCACCTAGCTGTTATAATAGTCTTCTTTCATCCTTTCTCTCTTGCACATCTAAACTTGCTTAAGTTTCAACATTGCAAAAAAGAACCATACTGAAACGGGAGAATTAGATGGAAAATAACCACCTTTATTAATAAAAACACAAGTATTAAGCTCTTTCGTCCCTACAAACTGGGACTTTATGAAAATACAACATAATGCAGCACAAACATATTAAATAGCGCTACAATACTCATAATAGGCTGATTAAGGAGCCAATCCCTTTACTTAGAAAACCTTACACCACACCCACACATTTTTCTATGGTGGATGGAAGTGTTGGACAGGAGTAAATGAACAGTAACAATGGTATTGATAACAGAAACTTTCATTCCTTAAAAGACACGATGTTTATCTTTGAGAAAAGATTTTACAAATTTAAAGCTGTTCAAATTGACATTGCATAGTTTAAAGAATGCATTTCTCTCAAGGTCATACCTCAAGGGTTAAGATTGTACAGATTTCCATTTGGAATTATGTATGATGATGGTGCTGTTAATGATTTTGTCAGCTTTTTTGATAGTTGTGGTTTGGAATTCCTGAAAAAACACTTATATTATTATGAAAAACAAGGGGATCAGCTTAGTCGGGAAATAGAATGTTTAGATAACAGGATACAGAAGGATCTTTTTTTATCGAATACCATGGTCTATATTATAAGATCTTAGAGAGAGTGGAAAAAAAGGAGTTATTCTTTATTTCTTAAAAAGAAATGTAAACTAGAAAGGGATATAAAACAGTACAGCAATAAAGTAGCTCACCTACTTCCACAGTCGGTTAATTTCCCATTTAAGAATAGTAGGAATGAATACAGTTATAGTGATGTGGTATGGGATGGGCAAGTGGGAGTAGAGAGAGAAAATGTGACTAATTATAATGATCCCCACTAGGGAGGGCACTTATAACAACACTCCTAATAATGTAGAACAGGATTTTCCATTACCAAGATGCTCGGAGAGATTGGCAAGGAGATATACAGAAAAAGAGGAAGTTTGCAGATGATTGCAAACTAGGAGCCATTACTGATTCTCCAACTGATGTAGACATTCTACAAAAAGGCCGCACTGACACCAATGACTGGTGTCAGAACCATGGCCTTCAGCTCAATGCCAAAAAGTGCATTTTCATTCCCTTTGGGAAAATTCGGTGCCCATGAACTACCACATAGGCAGTAGCCCACTAAACACCCTAAGTGTGATAAGAGACCTGGGGATACAGGTTGACAGCAACCACTCCTTTGATAACCGCATTGCCACTGTAGTCAGAAAGTCCTTCTATGTGGCACATTTCATTACAAAAGGTTTCTCAACCAGGAAGAAAGAGGTCATAATCCCTCTCTACTCGTCCCTCATTAGACCTATTATAGAATACAATGCCCCATTTGGTATGTACCTCACTAGACACCTACAACAAGTGGAAAGGCCACAAAAATACCTCACTAATAGGATCTTAGGCCTTAGACCCATGCCCTATATGGACAGACTCAAAAAACTCCAGCTATACTCTGTCTCTTATCACCTACTTAGAGGCGAGCTCTGCTTGACCTACAAAGCCATGTCTGACCCAGAGCTGCTAGATATGCTGCACCTAAAGAAATCCCAATCCCACCATCCCACATGCTCCAGGTACCTAAACCTCATTACGACAATAAACAGAACATGCTGGAAGGACTGGTTCCTAACCCAGAGACTTCCCATACTCTGGAACAAACTTACCATTCATATCAAGTAGAGCACTTCACTGGACCTCTTTAAGAGACATCTTGACGAGGCAATAGGAAGCTCACCCCAGGGATCACTTCAGTGGCCTTGCTTGACAGGTGCACTGGGAACTAACTTTGGGCAGCATGATGCCAGGGAATCTTCTTGGGCTAGGCATATATAGGCTCCCGGGCCATTAGCCTAGTACACACCTATGAAACTATGAACCTAATCATCCTCAGAATCAGCACAGGAATTCCTACAGGGGGAGGGGCAACTACAGAGGGAGATAATAAATTCCCTTAATGGTTTTACCATTTACAATTACTTTGACAGAATTATAACCAAAGATTATTTCAGGTTATTTTCCAAAGGTTTCAAATTTATACCAAAGATGAAGGTAGATATAGCTGACAATATTCTAGAATTGAAGTTATATTTGAGAAAATTTAATTTCAGTATTTTGTTTTCTGGTCAAAGGGAACATGTGTCCCATGGACTGGATAATGGTTATCATGTGCCCAAAAGGAAAAGTACTTTTAACCCCCTCACTTCATCCCTTATGAGTATAGATGAGAGGACTGTGATGGAGGACATTTATAGTATCCACCATATGAATAAAAAGATGCATTGGAACCTCAGTAGGGATGAGACCTTGTACTACAACAATTGAGGTGGATTCCAATATACGTATTATAACCCCCGATAAGGGGGTGGTGGTATAGTTTTATTTAATTCAGTTGATTATTCCAATGTTATGCAGAAAATTTTATTTGATGAAAGGACCTAAAAACATGATTCCAAGAACCTGATCAATATAGCTTATTCCAGAATTGAGTCATATCTTTAGAAATATGTGTTAAATCAAAGGATTAGTGTAGAGAGATATGAGTTCCTATACAATAAATACCCTACATCCCTTCTATCTTTGGAATTCCCAAGATACATAAAAACTGAGAGGAGCCTCCTTTTATGCCCATTGTTTCTGCCAGTGGGTCTAAAACTCACCTGCTGGCTGTTTTAGTTGATTTATGGGTAAAACCACTGGTTGAAAATACCCCACATTTGGTCAGTGACTCCTGGTAATTTCTTTGTCAGTTGAAGAGTGATTTATGGAACCAAGACTTATAATTTCTAACAGCTGATATTAAGGATCTTTTTCTGTGATTCCTAGAGATGATGGGCTAGAATTGTTTGAGGAAACTTTGTTCTTGTGTTCCTTATATGTGAACATATGGCTTTGATTTTAGAGAACAATGTGCATTTCAAAGGGGAATACTTTCAAGACTGTAGCTATGGAGGCAGTATGTGCCCCTGTATAGGCACTGTACAATTTTTGGTTTTGTGAATTAAGTTTCAACATTCATTGGGATTTGGAAAGATGTTTAGTTTGCCTAACACTTCTTGGAATCTGTCGTGGTCCTGTCATTACTATATACACATGTTCACTGTCAACTGGGATATTATAATCAAGTCTCTGATAGTAACAAGGATGTTTTAGACATGGTTGTCAAGAAATTCACCAGCTTGAGTGAAGCTCAGAAGAGAATATTGGCATTAATAAGAAAGAACAGGTAATCGGATATGATAGGAATGACCAAGTCTTAATTATTTGCAGTACATGGAGTTTTACATAATCCCATGTAGTACAAAGTATAGAGAAAAAATATAATAGTAAATGTTTTAGAACTTGCTTACACCACCACACAGAGAGTGACCACCAAAGAAGAGCAACAGAAGCCAATAAGCACCTCTTGCTGACTGGTACTTAAAAGGGTTGAGAGGTGCTTAACAATTGCTGAGCTCCTTTTTCATATCAGAAAAGTGCTTAAAACAAGCATTTAACAATTTCAAGCAATCATGATGTCCCATGTACTAAAAATTAAATATTTACTTGCCTTTTGTTTTGCTCAGTAACATTCTGAAGTCTGTCTGTCTACTTATTCCACTGCAAAGTGCAACTTTGTTTGTTACAGACAATTTCAAAAATAGAAATGTTATAAATTTCCATTGGTATTTTTATTTTCTCTGTCATTACATTTTAGACATCTCTAGCATTCTGTCACTGTGGTGTGTATGACCCATTTATTACATTGCTTTTTTATGGTTTTGCTCTGAAGGATTTTCTTGGCTGTATCATAATTTTTCAGTTCTTATCCTTTCTTTTCAAACAATATTTTACATTAATATTCATCCTATATATCATTAATATGTGCAAAAAGTTCCCCCGGGAGATGATATTGGCCAGCTTTCAGGGGTTAATGAACACATACATTAAATATTATCACTCCTATGGAGATTGTTAATTTGTCTTACCCTAAGATCTATAAAATAATTAAAACTTCACTAAAATTCCTTTAAGAATACAAATTCATATATAAGTTGTTTCCAGTCAGGCTTACTTTCCAACTTACATCTCTGTGATTTTTTATTTTTTTGCAGTTATTTTGAGAAAAAAATCCTTATAAAATAATTTCCATGTGTACATCTTCCAGTATTGAGCTACTAACATTTTCCCTGCTGACTATAAAATTAAAAATCTTCTATCTACTGACAGTTTTTTTCTTTTTTTTTAATTTGTTCTTCTTCAAATTGGTATTCCTACAGCTGGCAGTTCATTTCTTTTTTATAAGATATAATGTTATTGCATATATATCAGATAGTATAGTTCTGTTTGTTGTATTTTATATGCAGTGTGGCACACGTACTCTATCAGTTTTACTACATTTTGTTGAGATATGCTACCATGTCTTAAATATATCACTTGTGCTTCAGTTCTAATTGTTGTAACCTAAACCAGTCGTCTTTCTCTAAACAAAATTTGAATATAAATTCTTCTACTGATTCTAGATTTCAGTATTAAAAACAGTTATACTATTCCAGAAAAAATATTTTTTTGTTTCATTGCATCCATTTGTTTTTATTTGAACAAATAAAAAAACTTGGTTTAAGAAAAGTGTATAGAAAGTTTAACCATTTTTTTAAGCTTAGTAAGTATGTGTGTGTATCATATATATATATATATATATATATATATATATATATATATATATATATATATATATATACACACACACACACACACACACACACACATATATATTTATTTATATATATATATATATATATATATATAAAATCTGATATATATATATATATATATAAAATCTGATATATATATATATATATATATATATATATAAAATCCGATATATATATATATATATATATATATAATCTGATATATATAATCTGATATATATATATATATATATATATATATATATATATATATATATATATAAAGTTTATTTTATATTCCTTTAAATTAATAAATATATTGTGACTTTGATTACACTGAAAATATTTTTTTTCTTTCAAAGGGTCTCATTGCAGGAATACAGATTTTAATTCATATACATTAATAAGGGATTGATGTGTCTCTTTCCATTTAGCTGAAAAATTATCTACTCAGGGACCAATCTAATAGCTGCAACAAATGCATACATTTTTAAAGCTGTTAAGTTTATTCCTTCCTTTTTACATTTTCTTGTATTATGTTTCTAGGCTATTCTAGGATGCCATAAAAATTCAGTAAAACTTTATTATAATTTTAAAATGATTTATATCTGGCATTAAAGCTGCAGTGGGAACTGTTTGTCATGTTTGGGAGTAGTGCTATTTTTATAATTGTATCCTAGCTTAAACATGCAGAACTGTTTATTTCATACAGCACTTAAGTTGTATTTTCTAATATATTATTAATGACTCCATCTCTTTTTTCATTACAGTTTTAGGAGTTTTTTTTAGATGTTCTAACTCTTGAGGTATGCATAAAATATTACATTCTGCCAAGAAATATAATTTATTTTTTATTTAAAATAATAGGTCATGCTTTATTGTCAAAATAAAGACAAGATATTTTCAAAATTATTTATTATGTTGATTATCTCTTATATTGAAGTAGATATGTTAGTAATGGTCAAAATATTATCACCTGCAAAGAAAATGATTTTGCATTCATCTACAATGTTTATTACTTGATGTTTATATTGGTCCTGAGTGCTAATGCTAACATCTCAATTGTCAGAATAAATAATATTAGAGATAGATGATTGCCTTGCCTGGTTCCTTTCTTTATTTCTATGGAGTTAGATAAATATACTCCTGGTTTATCATATGCTCTGTTGTTTTTACAAATATTTTTTTTTCCATTAACTGGCAAAATTCACAAAAGAAAAACAATCCAGTTTAGTGTATTTAAATAAATGGTCCCATTTAATTGAATAAAACATTTTTTCTATGTCAAGACTAGTCAACATATGGGAAATATTTACTGGTACCAGGATGTGTACACTTCTGTGAAGACATCCTTCTGTCCTTTTGGGATTCCGCAACTGCCCTAACACAGTGCTCTAGCACAAAGATATGCAGAACTCCATAGGGCTGACTCTGTGGCTGTAATGATTGCTAATTAGTCATATGCTCTCTCCTTCAGAACCACCTGCAACAAGACACCAGGGATAACTGAAGATGAAAGTGTCATAACACCATGTATATCAGTAGGGGAACTGGGCTTGGAGTAAATATTAGACACCAGTAATACATAAAGATTAAGGATCCATAATGGCACATACATCAGTATGTGTTTAGTGGTGGAATGATCAATAGACACCAGAGATAAGTGAAAATTAAAGTGATATAATGGCGCATACTTCAGTACAGTGATCATGTTGGGGGAATCAATGGACATAAAAGATTTTACAAATGTGTCATAATAGCACTTACACTACTGTGGTAACTGGGGATACATGAGAGGCAGTCAAGTCAGTGGGACCGGTACAGGAACTATGTGTGTGTGTTGTCCGAATGTGTACTTGTGAGTGATTGTGAGGGAGAATACCAAAGTCAACATCAGCAGAAGTTTACTAACACAACCTGCAGATCAGTAGTAACATCAATTCAGTGTTTCAATGGCATGCAAATTATCCACTAAAGAGGTTTTACATTGTTGCAGCTAATATGTCTCTGACATGACTATGAATCACAAATGACCATATATCGGAGCAGGGCTTTTTTGGTTGACACTTGGCCCCTTAATGAATTTGCTAGACTGTTTCTTCAATATTTATATTAGCATTGTCTATTAGAGTTAAAATTCTTTTTTAAATATTTGTCTTCAGTATGACTTCTTTAACTGAAACCAGTTTGGCAATAGTTTACAATATCTATTATATTACATCAAATTCTGTAACTGTAACTATGGACATAAAAATGTTACAGTTAAAATGTGATAAAGATATTGAACTATATGAGGTAAAATTTGTATGGTCTTTGTTCACTTTATAAATGGTGATGGGAAAATATTTCCAAAAATAATGTGATTTTTTTATATCAGAATATATATTAAGGCCTGAAAAATGACTTGTGGTAAAATTTAATATATATGCCCAGAACTTTATGACTTTTTAATTCCTTTATCAGATTTTTAAATTCTGTGCAGCTTGTAGGTTTGGTTAAATCAGCTATAGCCATTTTTGAATTCTTAGATTTACTAACCAACTTTAGAAATGAAAAATTGATGATGTCAGTACTTATGTTATTTGATTCAACTCACAATTAAATTTTTAATTTATTTTATGTTGATCTTCATAGTTCTTTGATATAATTTAGTTTAGATTATACTTTTTAATCTTCTAATTAAATTAGACATTACTTTTGGTATCATTGAATAATTTTGTATTTTTAATTTTAAAATGCTAGGGCCATTTTGTGGGAAAAGACTCTCTGTTTAACCTTATTATTCACTTTTTTATTTAAAAGTGTTTTGACTCCTTTCTGAAATGTATAATTAACCTTACAGAGATTAATTTTGTGGGAAAAGACTTTCTGTTTAACCTTATTATTCACTTTTTTATTTAAAAGTGTTTTGACTCCTTTCTGAAATGTATAATTAACCTTACAGAGATTATTTTGAATACAAAATATATAATTTTCCCATTCCTTAATTTTTCTTTTACACATTCTTTGTCTTCTTCTGTATAGACTTTTAAAATCCCTTATCTTTATTAGTTGATTTACTATATTTAATTTAATTTCTGAAAAAAAACTTAAATTCTTCAAAATGTATTAAATAACAGACATCTTAGAGGTGTTGGCTGACATACTGTTATGAAGAAAACAAATCTGACCTAAAAATGCCAAGCAATCTTTATTAACAGGGAAAAACTTTTGGTTAACAACCCTTCCTCAGTGATAATATTTTTGGTTAACAACCCTTTCTCAGTGATAATATTTGACCACTATTAACATATCTACTTCAATATAAGTGTATAACAAACACATGATAACACCCAGCCAAAAAAAAAAAAAAAAAAAAAAACTCCATCAATTAACATATTAAAACAAATACTGCACAATGACATATGAAAAAAGAAAAACATAAAAACATAAAAATTAATGCAACTGCATCTATTTTTGACCAACACATATTTTATACTAACAGCACTGTTCAAACCAGGTTTTAAGTCAGCCCCTAGTCTAATAATACAGCTATATTCCATACACTCCAAGATATTATTTATATGAACTAGTTTAGATTTCAGTTGCTGGCTATTGTTTATTGTATGAAGTTTGATTTCTAGCTTTCATGCTACCTTATTATTTAGTTTCTTAAACAGTTTAACATGTAAACCTCTTAAGACACATTTTAACATGTAAACCTCTTAAGACAGAGGACTATTGTACAAGAATATTTCACTAATGATATTTACATCAGAAGCTTCTTGGCTATATTTGTTTTCATGTTTATGCCCCTGATACTGCATAACATTTGTTCTTTTTTCAGTAACATAATATTAAACATGCTATACCTTGTCTCTTGGCTTATTTAACTGTCCAGCTTTATTATTACAAGCACTTTATAATAATCTAGGCTTATCTCTGGTTCTCACATCCATTTCCATTAACAATGGCATATTAGAGAAGCATCATCAACAACGACAGTCAGGCCTTTTGTTTTAAATTGAGATCCCCAAGAATGCAAATAGAGGCATTAAGTAATTTTGATATGTTCTTGAGATCCTGCATATATGCCTATACACAATTGCAAGCTGGATACAATGGCTTAACCTGCAATAAAAAAAGTAGATTAAAATTTCCCATTTGTCAATTATAACTCACAACTAACTGAATTGGATTTTTAAGCTCTTTTCTGGGCTATACATTAGCTCGCAATTCTTCAGAACTACACTCAAAATGATAAACAATTTATAAAAAAATAATGCAAAATATATTGGAGTAGATACTAGCAATAACAATCTTTTCTTGTCTACTTAAAAGTTATTTGTCATGAAGTTTGTGGCAAGAAGAAACACCTGAGAATTCACTAAATGGCCTAGAGTGAACTGCATGGCTCATGCTAGAATGGGCTTGCTCCCATGTCATGATATTTTGTGATTCAGAGGCATGTTAGCTGTGACAAGGTAAGATCTCATTATCATCTTATTTATATGATTCAGAATCTCAATTACAAACACAGCATACAGATCATTCCTGATCAACACATTGTTACTGATCTGCACAGCAGCTTGTACAGGCAGTGTCATGGCCACTCTCTCACACAAAACACACAAACCATGCTGCTCATACACACTACAGCACCCATAAATATTCCTGAACTGTCTGCCCTCCCATAGTTCCCCCAGCATCCAGTCCCTATAATACATGTGTTATTGCAATACATATCTAATGTGCCTTTGTAACTCATTTATTCCTCCATACCCCAATCACTGCAATGCTTTAAGTTGCATTATGGCATCTACCCTGGTTGCTTTTTGCCCCCACCCTGATCACCATAAAATATTAAACGCCACTAAGGCACTGTCCTAGTAGCTATTTTAAGTTCCATTATGGCATCTGCCCTATTGACTAATAATTCCTTCTGCCCCCATCTCTGTCTTGAAGTTGGTAGTATTAAGCACTTAAAGATGTGTTATCTCCAGTGTCTAGTGATTTACCTTCCTCCTGCAGCCTCATAAAGATTCCTGTGCCATAAAGGTACTTGAGTCAAATGTACCAATATCTCAAATCAGTCAAATGTATCCCTAGTGTCTAGCAGCTCTCCCACCCCCAATCCATGTATCATGTTCACTAGCAAAATGTGATGGCACCTGTCATGCTGATACACATGGCCAGCTGATATGCTGAATCACTTAGGGAGTAGATGCCTTCCTGTAAACAGTTGCAGGGGAGAGAGCACATGGCTAAATAGTATGTGTGTCTACAGTAGACTGCCTCATTAGCATTTACTATGGACATGGAGCCAGCACTACATGTTCATGCTAGAGCACCATGAAGCGCCATGTTAAGGTGTTTTTTTAAATACCAAATGGGTGCTGCAGTGTGCACACAAAATTGCACACATCAGAATACCTTTATGAATGCCCCTTATAAACATTTTGTATATACAAAAGATATTTTATCTGTGAGGCATAATCAATCTCAGATCTTATTCTGAATTGCCTCATTTTTGGTTGAGATTTTCTCCAGGTTGTTTTAAAGACTGATTGGTTGTCTAGGACAAACCATTCACAATAACAGATTTCAGTGAAACTGTAGGATTTGTTGAAATAGGGCCACACAGAGCTTGACAGGCTTTTTCAATTCCAAATGAAAATAATTTTTTTTAGATTTAGAAATTTAAGAACATTTTTTTTTAAGAAAAATACAGTCATGTCACTTTTTTAAATTTTTTCTGGTATTCTGATGATTTGCATTTCCTGTTGTTTCTCTGTTCTCTAGGTCTTCTATTTTCTTGAGAAACCATGAGTTTTGTTTTAATAAAAACTCAATGTATGGTCTCTCTCATCTCTATTATTTATAGTTTTCTCTATGTCTTTAACATGTGATTTTTTTCTCTGTCACATATTTCAAAATGCTTATATTTCAAGGCAATGCCTTGTATTATATATAGTTTTATAAGAAAATTATTTGTTATAAAGTGGGTTATTTTAGAGAAGCCACTAGCTGCTGGAAGTCTTTTATAAGTCAAATTTCTTCATAAGTTGATTTTAAGGTAGTTATGCAGAACATATATATTGCTTTGCAAACAACTTGTTCAAATTATTTATTTATTTATGTATTTATGTATTTATTTCACATTTGTTAACAGAGTTGGTCCAGCTGAGTTACAAAATTCCCATTTTCAGTGAGACCCAAGGAGGAAAGCTTCAATAACATCTACAGCAATAAAAAGTAAAATAGATAGTAAACATAAGATAAAACAGAGTACAAACTGAAATGCCAGTATACAGAACAAATTATAGTTGTCATATAAGAAGGTGTGAGTACTAAAAATATAAGCATACAAACAGTTTAGTCACAATGCTGAAAAGTTAGCATATTGGACCTGATCTTCACCAACATGGGGACTCTATGTTCCATACCAGAGGTATACCCCTCATTGGTAAGATCTGACCATAAATTAATCTCACTGGACATCCATATCCCGTCCCCACCCCCAGCCAAGGAAACCACGGTGAAGAACTTCTCAAAAGCAAACTTCACACTTCTCAAAACTGAGGTGGAATCCTTCAAAGCCCCCTTGCCAGTGGAAAATACGGCCCAAACCACAGAATCCTTTACAAACGCTTTCTATGGACACCTACAGGAATGCATGGATCATGCTATCCCAAATAAAACCAAGACTCATTCCTCCAAAGACAGGAGACCTGTCTGGTGACCCCCAGCCATAAATAAGCTATACAACAGAAGGAGGAAGCTACTACATGATAGAGCAAAATCCCAAAAAGGGAAGGCATCTCTGATCAGTACTAGCAAGAAACTATGATCCCTCATAAAATCATCTAAGGCCAGCTTCGAAAGAAAAATTGCACAAGATGCTAAAGATAATCACATAATCAGATTATGTCAGGAACCTGGGTGGCAACTCCCAGATATGCTCTGAGTTAGCTCAAAATGACAAAAATTACACTGAACCCACAGACATTGCCAACATCCTGGCAGACAGGTTCGGTGCAAACTTCTCCCCCCCTTCCCCCCCAAAAGAGCAAATGTCTATCCAACAGAGTGTAGCCTCCCTGACATCACAGATGCACAGGTGAGAGCTGCCCTCTCCAAAGCAGAAACACAGCATCAATGGGACCGGATGGTGTCCCGGGCTGCGTCTTACACGAACTCCAAGAAGAACTGAACCCTCACATAAAGTCACTGTTCAATCTCAGCCTTACTACAGGATATGTACCCAAGGAATGGCATACAGCAACAGTGGTCCCACTCCACAAAGGTGGTGCCACAATGGACCCCGGAAACTATCGCCCTATAAGCCTGACTAGCCTGGTCTGCAAAGCTATGGAGCGTATCATCATGAAACTCATAATCAAAGACATTAGAAACCTCCAAACACTGGATCCTACCCAATTCGGCTTTGTTAAGGGCAGATCTTGCCTCTTGAACCTGGTCAACTTCTTTGAAACAGCCACCAAGGCCATAGATGAAGGGAAGGTAGTCCACACAGCCTACCTAGACCTCGCAAAAGCCTTCAACACAATACCCCACTCGGGCATCATAAATAAGCTCACCAGCTTAAATATCAAACCCTATGTCACAAGATGGGTTGCAAACTGGCTCAGGGATAGAACCCACATGGTCAGAATTGCAGGTGCCATGTCAGACTCTAAACCAGTTACAAGTGGCATCCCACAAGGCTCAGTCCTGGGACCTCTCTTGTTCGGTATATATTTCTCTGAGGTACAGGCTAACATGGGAGGACTATGGCTGACCAAGTTCTCAGATGACTGCAAACTGGGTGCCATAATCGACTCGCCGACTGACACAAGCATCCTCCAAAAGGGTCTCACAGAGATGGATAACTGGTGCCACAGCCATGGCCTAAAGCTAAATGCCAAAAAGTGCATAGTTATCCCCTTTGGGAAAAACAAAGTGCCCACAAATTACCACATAGGTGGTAATCCATTAAGTATGGAAGAAGTAATTAGGGATTTGGGGACCCAAGTAGATAGCAATCTCTCCTTTGACAATCACGCTGCCAAAGTGGTTAGAAAGACCTTCTATATAGCCCACCTTATCCACAAAAGGGTTCACATCTAGATCAAGAGAGGTCATTGTGCCCCTCTACTCATCACTCGTCAGGCCCATAATTGAATACAATGCCACATTTGGGATGTACCTTACCCGACACCTGCAGCAACTGGAAAGACCCCAAAAGTACCTCACCAAGAGGATCAAGGGACTCAAACAGACGCCCTATGCAGTTAGGCTAAAGAAACTCTAGCTCTACTCAATTGCTTACCGCCTACTCAGAGGCGATCTGTGCCTGATGTATAAATCCATGTCCAATCCAGAATTAATGGACATGCTCCAACTCAGGAAATCCAAATCTCTTAGAGATACATGCTCCAGGGACTTAAACCTCAGCACAGAAATAAATAGGACATGCTGGAGGGACAGATTCATATCCCAGAGGCTCCCCTCACTCTGGAACAAAATCCCAATCCATGTTAGGCAGAGTCCCTCAATGACCCTCTTCAAGAGAAATCTTGACGAGTGGATGGGAGATCATAGATTTACCCCTGGGATCTCTTCTGTGTCCCTACTAGACAGAGGCACAGTAAACTAACCTCAAAAGGGCTATCTTCTGTGACCTACTATACAGAGGCACAGTCAACTAATCTAAAAGGGTGACGAAAGACAAACACACTCTGGCTAGGCTTATAAATGCCCTAGCCTAGTATCAACCTATGAACCTATGAACCTATGTTCTAATATTTACAATAATTAGAAGTAATTCCAAGACACTTCCTAAGTAGAGGTTGTAGAATGTGAATAGACAGAGGTATATGGGAGGTTAAGAGGGGTGACTGAAGTGACAGATCTTGGAGTTAAAAACAGGTGATCTTTTAGTGTCTTTTTAAAGTTGTTGGCATGAGATGTAGTTCTGATATGTAACGGGAGTTTGTTACAGCTGTGAGAGACAGAGTATTTACAAAAGTTTTTGCCTATATATTTACTGGCTTTATAGGTCAGTATTAAGAGCTGGCTGGCACTATGAAGAGGATGATTGGGGTGTAATAGGATAGAAGTTTGGAAAGTGATGGGCAGGTTGTAGGGTTATTGAGAAGGCAGATACCACCATAAAGAGTTAATACATCAGTCTTTTAAGTGGTAATTTATGTATAGTAATGTAACAGAATTTATTTCTACTCAGTCCATGAATTACACATAGTCAAGCTTTCATTAAATCTAAGGCGCTGTTTCTAGCAGCGTTTTAATTTCACTAAATCAGAACTGACCCCTCCTCCTGTGAAATCAGGAATAGTGAGATGACACAACAAGAGTATGAATGGTTCTGTGTATTAAATCAAGGCTTATATACTGTGGGGCATGCTTTTCCACTACAAAAGCTCCACTGAATCACAACAATTAGGTTCCCTTTCTAGGTACACTTATGGCAGGGAATGTTGAATAAAAATTCAAACAGACCTGTACATATAGTTTAGTAACTGCAAGGTGCCAACCTTAGAGATAAAACTGAGCATAATTATCGAGATACACTGTTTTATGTCTAGAGATGATGCACTAATAATCTGAAAGGTTTGGACATGCAGTCTCTACTCGTTACCATTTTTTTTGTGACACACTTGCACCACTTTTCAGCTCTGGCCTCTTGTGAAGCAGATGTGTTCTTAGCATCTTTATTCCTTACATCTTAAACCAACTCCTGAGCGCTTAAGTTTAACAAGAGATTACTCCTTTAGACAGTGGTAGGCAAGACAGCAAGGTCTCTGTCTAGAGAAATAATAAGAGAGACTATTGTATTTGTGCAACACAACCATAAGAAATCAACAGTCTATACAGCTGAATGAACATTAATGTCAATACAAGCAAAATAATTAAAAAAAATAAAGTATTTGGGATTGTACTACCGCAACTAATATGACAGCTATAAATACCTTTATCCAGAAATATGTAAAACATTTGTATATGCAACAGGCTTGTACACAAAAACAGCTGTGAACTCCATATGCAATACTGACAACAGAGAAATCCAGACAATAAAAAATATTGATGATCAGACCACATTAAGGTTTGCCCATAATGATTAAGGACAATAATATGTGTTCAAAAAATCAAATTTGTTTTTCATAAAATGAAACCCATTAAGTAAAACAATGACTTTTAAATGTAATTTCTGGTCAGTGCTATGACACTTCATAAAGCAAACTGACACTGTTATATATGGCAGCAATGAGAAGAAATGCAATCTGTAGTAAAATGGTACTTTGGAATAAAATGGCAAATTCTGTAGAAATCATGTGTTTTTTCCAATAATCAGAATCAAAATTTAGGTTTTCTGTTTTTTTTCCAAGAAGAGTGAAAAATACGTGGCCTTGACATTGATATTGATGGATATTTAACACAATATTTAAAAAAAACTAGGGAAGAATTTACAAATCAAAAAGACTTTTAGAAGTGAAGGCATTTAATATCTTTAAGGCCATGCTTTTTATCCATCCAGTATATAAAAACAGTGGAACTTGATCCAGGCATGTATAATCAAAACAGTGTTTGCAATATTTATAATATCAAAAATGCATATTTTAGGTAAAGTTATAAATGTTGCTGAGAGAGTGTAGTATGCCCTTTTTCCTAAGGTTACAAAAAAGATTTGACCATATATATTATTTTTAAGCATCTCCAAAATATATGGTAAAAATTAGCTTTGCTTTTAGAACAAAAGTCACAGAAAGTTAAAACTGGAAATACAATAATACCTAGCTCATGTGAAATATCAATATTGTAACTGATCATCAATTGTCAATGGCTGGGTTTTAAAAATATGCTGAAAGTAAACCTCTATACATATTTTCCCAGTCTCACTTTATGACTTTTTTAGCATATCTAAACTGAAATTTAAAAAGTGAGCTTTAAAGCACAAAATATTGACTATATTATTGTGTGGTATAGAATGAAATGGTGTGCTCTTAAAGTTTAGTTTGCTTATTTAAAATTATAACAAGAAGATATCTGGTAGCAGCAAAGCATGGTTTATGGTATAAACTGAATTAAATTGAAGTGTCCAAGCTTTTATTAAATTAGTTATTTATTATTTATTCAACATTTGTTTACCAAGATGGTCCGGCTGGATGGCTAGTGTCCGTTTTCAGCAAAGTCCTGGGGAGAAAAGCTCCAAACAGTTACAGAGTATGGACAATGTAAAATAAAAACAAAAGACACTCAAGATTACAAAGTTTAGGATACACATATAGAAAGGTTAACAAGTTAATAATATAGAAATAAAGTACAGTCGTGCGGCCTTACACTAGATAAGAAAGCTATAACCGAAAAAAATGGAAATCCAGAGATCTCTCATGAGCTTAGAATTAAGATATTTGAAGAGTGGAGTATGTACGACAGTAACAGTTTATAAGGGAAAATGATGATGAATAACTGGACACTGTGGAAACTGGTAATTATTATGGGAATCTATCGTGTGCTTCTATGCGAGCATTTTTCTGTATAATTTAATTTCTTTTTTTTACACTTTATAGGTTTTTTTTAAATTATCAGTCTACACATTACAGGTTTATGTTTGTTTATTAACTCACTGTTTTCAATGCTATGTTTGAATTTAATGTTTCTTGCTAACAAGACTGAAGTTTACAAATGTTAATTTTGAAGTTACTGAAATATTAAAAATGTTCCAAAAAGATTTGTTCACAACACGTCCTAACAGAAGGGTTTATTGACAGCTGTTCATTATTAGGGCAGTGAGTGGAAACAGTGCATTTTAATAAGTTAATAATGTCAAACTTGGATGAAACAGACAGAACAATTGTTAAAAGACTGTTACACTTAGGATATTCCTATTACTATATATTATTAGTAGTAATAGCAGAAGTAGTAGGACCATTATTAAGTGAATAAGTACTCTATCATGAGGAATTGGAAATCCTAAGAGACTTAAAGGAAGATTATTGATGGCAATATCAGAGTTGAATGTCAGAGTTTTACATTTGAAGATCTTTAACAGATGATCCCAGGACTTTTTTCCATGAATATAGGTTTATGTTAGAGGTTTATAAATGGCCAGATACTATTAAAAGCATAACAAAACAATCAAGCACTGGAATACAAAAGCTGCATGTTGCAGATTTTCAAATCTAGGATATTTTTTGAACCAGATAAAAAGAAGTTGGTAAAAGCTTTAAAGTAATGAGTCAGAGTTCTAGAAACTGCATTTTTAAGAAAATGAAACGTTTTCAGAAAGACATTTACTTTAAGAATGGATAATCTAACCGATACATTCAACTTCTTTTCCCGCATCTGTCAAGGTCTTGCCTTGTCTTATATAAGGAATTATTTTGTTTGCAGTGAGCAAAGTCTTGTTGTCTGATTTGCATTGAATACCTAGATCTGTTTATTCATTTAATTGTGTCCAACCATTCATAACCTCATGGACTATAGCACATCTCTCCAAATTTATATCTGTTACTTCACTGATGCTGTCTGTCCATCTTATCCTCTTTTGTCCCTTTCTTATCTTACCTTTGCTATTTTCTGGCATTGGTGACATCTAACCTGAATACCAGTAACACATTATTTTTCGAAAGTATTTGAGTTTTGGTTTTATTAGCAGATGTTGTAATGAAAAGTATTTTCTTATGCATTGGTAAAATTGATATTGCAGTCGATGTAATTCTCAAAGGTTTTACGTAACACCTCAGCTCAAAAGCCTCAGTTTTCTACTGCACAACCTTGTTCATTCATTGAACTTTCAAAGCCAAATTGTGCTACTGAGAAAACTTTATCTTTGACTACATGGATCTCTACTGACAATATGATGACACTGTTCCTTGAGATCTAAAAACTGAACAAGCACAGGAATCTGTCTAGTTCCAATCTCATCACCATGACTGTTGAGGAAAAAAAAAAAACAAAGAAACTAGTGGTCTTAAAACTTTGTTGAAGAGCTCATTCACAATTTCCAAAAATCATGAAACCCAAGTGGTGGTCCAAAGCAACAGGTCTTTATTCATCACAGACAAGTGATCTGCAGTAACAAAAAAATCATAAATATTTTAATGTTAAAGATATCAGCTTTTATATACTAAAAAGTAGATTTCCTTATTGTTTAATTCTAAACCAGCCTTTTCAAGGCAAACAGTACATTTTAGAACAAGCACCCACCCCCACACACTACTACTGATTAGATTAAAATAAATAATAGCTAAGGAAAATACTACCTATCTATTTGGAACCCACATTCCAAAATCAAGTATTACGAAAAAGTATAAAATACACATAAAATGACTTTTAAATGAAATCGCTTTCGGCTACCAAATGCAATAAAGCCTTCATCAGGTCTGTGATGAAAACTAAAAATCAAGAAAAAACACAAAGCAGTATAATCATAAACATAATCTAACTAGAACACTATAAATATAAAAATACAGTTCAGAAAAAATGTTAGTTGTTGTGTCTTTCGGCTTTTCCCGGTTAGAGGTCGCTACAGCGGAACTCTGGTCCGCTAATGATTGGCAGTAGATTTTTACATGCCAAGTTGACAGCCCTGACGCACAACCTTCAATGAAGGTACGCCCATTCACGCATGTCTCCACACAGAAGACACTTTAGCTGAGAATCGAACAGGACAACGTCTTACTGTGAGGCGACAATGCTACCGCAGCACCACAACCGCAGTTGCTCAGAAAAAAACTGGCATGACAGTTTTCATGTTTACACCCCCAAAACATGTTTCTACAATGAAAACTAGTAGAAAAAACATAGAAAAAGACAGAAAACAGTGGATGAAGTAAACTAGTAATGTATAAAAGTGTGCAGGTGTGTGCATGAGTGTGCATGAATTTCCACCAGTATGGAAAATGGAGGAATTATACCAATACTACGTGGTAATAATGACATTAAAAAAATGTGTGCTTTAAATTTACTGTTTAATTCTCTGGTGTTATGCAATAAATCTAATCAAAGCAGAAAGGAGGTTAAAGTAACTAAACGTATATACATTTATACACATTCTACACATAATTTTCATTATTATTTAGGATATTTTTTAGTACTAAAAATATTTCCTCAAAAAGTTCCCTAAAAAAACCTCCAGAGATTTCATGGCAGCTTACGTAAATTCAATATATTCTTAACAGAGCAATAATAGTTGAGTCCTAGTTTTCTGAATACATTTAATTTCAACTGCCAGCATAATTATTTTTTTCACCAGAACACCATTGACGTCCCCTTCAAGCTCATCCATCTCCACACAGTCCAGAATGATAAATGCAAAACCAGAATTTCTGGGGTGTTCTAAGTGTTTGGATAAGGCGTTCCTCTGGCATTTAAATTTAATGTCCGAGTCTGAGCTAATGGACGTGGTAAATTTCAGGAAGGAGGTGAAGTTATTGATGTAATGGATAAACTCAGTGAGTTTAGATTTCTCACCTTGCCACACTTTGAATACATCACCAATAAAGCAAAGGTAGATGGTGATAAAACACCAGAATTCACTTTGTAGTACAAATTCCTCCTCCACCCACTTGCCTAAAGCTACATTGGCCAGGCTAGAGGCCATATCTCCACCCATGGCTTTTCCCCCCTCGTTTGTTTATAAGCCTGGCCATTGAAACCAGAATGCTATTTTAATATCTGATTTTGGAATATGGGTTTCAAATAGATAGGTAGTATTTTCCTTAACTAGGATTTAGTTTGATATAATCAGTAGTAGTGTATGGGGGTGGGTACTTGTTGTTCAGGTCCACATTATCAAAGGTCTTATAGTACTCAATATAGCAGAAGCATTTTATTTCTGCAACTCCCTTGCTTCTTCTATTATACATTGGATGCTGACAATTTGATCTGTGGTGTTTCTCCCCCTTCTAAAGCCAACATGTACATCTGGCATTTGATGATGAATATGTTACTGGAATCTAACTTGCAGAACATTAAAGACTGCCCTACTAGCATATGAATTTAATATAATAATTTAATAATTTGAGTACTCCTTCACACTGCCATCTTTTTGAGTTTGGAATTCAAATTGACCCTTTACAGTCAACTGGTGATTGTTGCGTATACCAAATGTGCCAAAAAATCTCATATAAAAATATAATATATTCATTGTTCAGAATTGTAAGCAATTCAGCAGATATCCCATCCCTTCTTGCTGCCTTGTTAATAGCAAAAGTTTTCTAGGACTTCACTTCACCTTTTAAGACATTTGATTCTGGACCAAAGAACATACCACTGCATGTATATCTCAGTCTAGCTCTCTATATATATATATATGTATCAGACCTTAATATATAGTTATCACTTACATTCCTGCCAAATATTAACATCTCTGCACTTGCAAGGTTCCATAATGACTAGTTTTATCTGGAAGTTTCTTTTAATATTACCAATCATCTGAAAATGATTTCTTGTCATTCTGACTCTTGTGTCTTCTTCCACTTTTTTGCATTTCATAATTAAATATGACTCATTTTCTCTTCACGGTATTCCTTAAAACTCTGCATGGAGTGTGGGATATTTTCATACCTCCATTTGCTTTTGCTCCACTTCTTTCAATGCCATTTGTAAACCCTCCAAGAAAAGTCATGTGGCCCTTATAAACCTCAATGGAATATTTTTTTGCAGGTGCTGTACAACAGCATAACTTTCTGTCCATTGTTTTCAGGAGCTCTATCCATCAGGGATAATACCTTAAAACGGGTCTATATTATATCCTCCAATGCTTAAAAAAGCGAACACTGATTGATCTAACCTATTTTCGCGAAACTGCAAAATATCGAAGCAGTAGAAACTCAAATTTTTTCCTAGGGAAAGAATTTGGTTGTCCGTTTCTGTTGCTTCGGTATTTTCAGTGTTATGGTGGAAAGTTACCGGTCGGATTTAGGTAAGTGTGCGATTGTGTGGATGTGAGTATTATGGTGATTTAGGTGAGTTAGGGTTAGGGCTCGGGTTAGGTGTGTGTGCGATTGAGTGGACATGACGGTTAGGGTGGATTTAAGTGAGTTAGGGTTAGGGAGCGGGTGAGGTGAGTGTGCGATAGTGATGGACCTTAGGGTTAGGGTTTGGGTTAAGGTAAGTGGGTAGTTAGTGGTGTGTGCATAGTTTAGTGTAGGGTTAGGTATCAGATTTTAGGTGTATGTGTGTGGATTTCTGTTTGTTTGGTGTGCTTGTGTTGTGTGTATGTGTTTTGGATCAGCGATTATTTTCCCTCTGACAGTTTGAGATTGTAAGCTTTTGCTTAAATTAGGTCGATCAATCAGAGTTTGCTTTTTTAAGCGTTTGATGATATAATATAGACCCCCCTTAAAACTGTTCTTCATATTGCATCCATGCACAAATATGTCTCTGAAGCTGAATAAGACACGTGCTTGTTAAGGTCAGTGAATTATATTGGCAGGATTGTACAAGTTTATATCCCACTTCATTTCATATTCCAAGGTAAAATTTGCACATTACCCTAGCTGTACTTGACTATCAAATTCAGTATTGTAATTTCCTATAACAAGCATAATACAGTATATTTTTGGTATTGCTTCCAGTAGATGCTGCAGATTCTCATAAAATAAATACCGATTATGAAAATCATTTAAGAATAGTGTCAAGTGATGTGAATGGTTAATATTTTGATGGAATTTCATAACCCTAATGGAAAAAAGACTAACTTATCTAAATTTAGCTTGTAGGTCAGGATGTTACATACTCATGAATTATGTTATCTAGTGATTGAAGGAAATTATTTGGTTTTCTATTAACAAAGGTTGCTTTTCTGATGGGTGACAGTTAAAAAAGTAACTTCTACAATTAATAAGCATTGGTTTATCCTGGAAAAATAAAAGTTTGAGTGAAAGAATTAAGAGGTAGGTATGAACAAGACGGCCTTGTTAAGTACCAGCCATAACCATAATCTCTGGTGAAATCTGAATGTTGGTGACAACAGAGTTGGATACTGAACTGTACAATGACTAAAATATGTGAATGAATGTAAAGAATATTCTCATTGTCATAATGAGTTAATTAACAACTAAGAAGTATTTCAGGATGTTTTAAAATGTGTGATGGAAGTTCTGACATGACATGGCAGATATAGGTAAGGAGTTCTAGACCTTAGCAACATATTATGAATACAGACCATGCCCATCAGATTTGAAAGGTTTGTGGACAGAGAATTTTATGATCATCAGAGCAAAGTGACAGAGTGTGAACAAAAATATATATAAATTACATTTAGTGTTGAACAAACAGATGGATGCTGGGTAATCTTACAGGTGGTAAGAACCTGTGTATATGATAACTGATGAAGTGGTTCTAACCAATTTAGTTTTTTTCGTGCTATACATTGGAAGGTTCTAAAAGGGGTATTTCCTGCAAATGTAGCAACTTTATTAAAGAAAAGAAGTAATCAAACAGGTGTGCACCACAAACAACACCAAGATAAAACTATTAATCCCAAAAGTGTCATGGTCAGCAAGCAGGCTATTCAACCAGTGGAAAAAAAAATAAAATTAAAACAATTAAGTCAATCAAATGAAATATTTAAAACAATTGGTTGCTACTAATTAGTGAACCAAACTCCCCTAATAGATGTATAAAACACTAGAAAATACACAACATTATCTAAGACCAAAAAAAGTTTTTCTTCAACAGATAAACCCAACTTGGTTCATTTGATTGACTTAATTGTTTTAATTAATTGATACTGATGATGTACAGGAAAAATAAGTTATGTACTCACCATAATGTTTTGTGTTTGTAGTCCATCTCGCCCTTCATTCTTACATGTGGGTTTGGAGCCAAACGGAGCCTAAGAAAGAAGGTCGAGATGGACTACAAACATAGAACGTTATGGTAAGTACATAACTTCTTTATGTTATGTAGTCCTATCTCACCTTCATTCTTACATGTGGGTTTGGAGCCAAACGGAGCCTAAGAAAGAAGGGCGAGATGGACTACAAACATAGAACGTTATGGTAAGTACATAACTTCTTTATGTTATGTAGTCCATCTCGCCCTTCATTCTTACATGTGGGTTTGGAGCCAAACGGAGCCTAAGAAAGAAGGGCGAGATGGACTACAAACATAGAACGTTATGGTAAGTACATAACTTCTTTATGTTATGTAGTCCTATCTCACCTTCATTCTTACATGTGGGTTTGGAGCCAAACGGAGCCTAAGAAAGAAGGGCGAGATGGACTACAAACATAGAACGTTATGGTAAGTACATAACTTCTTTATGTTATGTAGTCCATCTCGCCCTTCATTCTTACATGTGGGTTTGGAGCCAAATGGTGCCTAAGAAAGAAGGGCGAGTGGACTACAAACATAGAACGTTATGGTAAGTACATAACTTCTTTATGTTATGTAGTCCATCTCGCCCTTCATTCTTACATGTGGGTTTGGAGCCAAATGGTGCCTAAGAAAGAAGGGCGAGATGGACTACAAACATAGAACGTTATGGTAAGTACATAACTTCTTTATGTTATGTAGTCCTATCTCGCCTTTATTCTTACATGTGAGACAGCGTCCCTAGCACCTTTTTCTTGGGAGGCTCACGGGAATACACTCTTGAGCACCATGGAAACAAAGGAAGCTCTGTCTCTGGAGGACAAGTCAACTTTGCAATGAGTAATACAAGTATGTGGGCTTGCCCAAGTTGCGGCTGCACAAATATTGTCCATTGAAAGCCTGTCTTGAAAGGCAGTGGATGTTGCTACTGATCTGATTGAGTGACCTCTAACTTTGAAGGGGAGTTCCTTGTTATTGGGAGAGTATATAAAAGTTATGCAATTAGAAAGCCAAATAGATAATGTGAATTTAGAGACTGGCATACCCATTATTATCTCTGAAAAGGATATGAATAACTGGTCTGACTTCCTGAATTCTTTAGTTCTGTAAAGGCAGAACCTTGGTTGCCTATGTACATCGAGTTGGTGAAGTCTGTATTCTGCCTTGTTGGTATGATTAGGGAAAAATACTGGAAGTTCAATTATTTGGTTAATATTGGATTGGGAACAAATCTTAGGGACAAAGGAAGGGTTAGCTTGAAGAGAAACCCTGGCTTTATGGAAGATCAAATAAGGAGGCTTGACTGAAAGGACTTGTAGCTCTGAAACTCTTCTAGCTGAAGTTATGGCTACCAGAAGAATAATTTTCCAAGAGAGGAATTTTAAATCGCAAGTGGATGAAGGTTCAAAGGGTGGTGAGGTTAAGTGTGAAAGGACAAAATTTAAATCCCAAGGAGGGTCAGGTTCTTTAAATGGAGGTCTTGCTTTCTGAATGATTTTTGATATGAGGGGAAATGGGGGAAAGCATAACGAAGTTCCAAGGACCAATTGCATCTCAAGAGCATCTCTCGATGTCTCCCATGGAGGTGTGATCAGGTCAAAGTAGCTGCTGCATTTGGCGTTCTTGGGGGTGGCAAAAAGATCACAGCAAGGCTAGCCCCATTTGCTGAAGATCTCTTCCACTATGTTCTGATTCAGAGACCACTCGTGAGGCATCAAAATTGCCCTGCTGAGCTTGTTAGCTATCACATTGGATTTTCCCGTGATGTGCATTGTGGCTAGAAAGTATTGGGAAGATATTGCCCACTGCCAAACCCTCAGAGCCTCTCAACAAAGTGGGCATGATCTGGTTCCTCCTTGTTTGTTTATATACCATACCACTGACATATTGTCTGACTGGATTGCAATCGGCCCTAGAGGTAGAAGGTTGTGGAGTGCTTGCAACGCCAGAAGCACTGCTGTCATCTCTAGAACACTGATGTGAAAATGGGGCCTCATGTTCCTGCCATATGCCTTAGACTGTCTTTCCAAGGTAATGCCCCCAACCCTATCTCAGAAGCATCCTTGTCACAGTGGGAACAGGTTGATGTGGAACGAATGGTCTCCCGCTGGTTAACTCATTGGACCAAATCCACCAATAAAGATCCTTCTTGCAAGTTTCTGTTATTATGATTGGGTGAGACAAAGGAAGTCCCTGAAGTGACCACTGGGAGAAGAGTAACCACTGTAGGATTCTCATGTGCATCCTGGCTAATGGAACAAGGGTTATGGTCGAGGCCACTGTTCCCAGTAGTTTGAGCAGGATCTTTGCTTTGACCTTGTTTTTGGGAAGAAGAAGTAATAGCTGTTGTCTGAGATTCACAATTCTGTCAGTGGGAAGGTGTGCTATCATTGAAATGGTGTCTATTTCTTCTTCTATAAAAGTAACATGCTGACAGGGTGACAAAGCAGAATTTTTGCAAGTTTGTTGTAATGCCTAGCTGAGCACAAACTTGTAAAGTCATGTCTCTGGCCTGTTGAAGTAGATGCTTGGTTGTGGCAGTCAGGAGCCAGTCGTCCAGGTAAGGAAAACCTTGGAATCCAAGATGTCTCAAGTGTGCCGTTACTACTGCCATGCATTTGGTGAATACTCTGGGGGCTGTAGTGAGACCAAAGGGCAGAGCATGAAACTGGTAATAACTGGCTCCCAGCCAGAAGCATAAGTAACTCCTCAATGCTCTGTCCATTTTTATGTGGTAGTACGCATCTTGGAAGTCTATTGAGCATATCCAATTGTCATTCCCAAAAAGGGGGAGTATAGACTAAAATGTCACCATTTAGAACATGGACTTCTTTACTGATTTGTTTAGTTTGCTGAGATCCAATATGGGCCTCCAGTCCCCTGTTCTTTTTGGCACTAAAAAGAATCTCGAGTAAGTTTCAAATCCTATCTGGTCTGCGGGGAAGGTTTGGGTGACTCCTTTGTTTAGCAACTTTTGAATCTCTACAGTTGCTTGATCCCTGTGATTGGGTGGAACATCCAGGATTTTCCTGGTTTGAGGAGAGGGGTAGGAGAAGGGTGTGGAGTATCCTCTGGATATTATGTTTTGTACCCACTTGCCTTTTGTAATATTGTGCCAGGCTTCTGGGTACAAAGATAAACGTCTCCCGACTGGCTCCAGTGTAGCACAGTCGAGCCTCCTTTCAGGAGTGCTGATAGGGATGTCGGCAAAAGGAATCATGGTTGCCCTGGTTCTTCGGATGCCCTCTACCTCTAGGATGATGTCTACCATTATTTCCTCACCGTCTACCCCTGGGAAAGGAATTACCTCGTGCGTCTGGGAAAAATCTCTTCGATTTCTTGAATCACATCTTCCCTCCTTTCTGCCCTTTAGGATAGGGTCTTAAAGGGACAGAAAGATGTACTCCAACGGCAGAGAGAGTTTTCCATTTCTGCTCACATCTGGTGAGTGTATCCTTAACTTTTGGTCCAAACAGTGAGGAACTGTCAAAAGGGGCATTCGTGAAGGTAGACTTAAAAGATTCGGCGAAGTTACACAAGCGCATCCCGGAGAGTCTCCTCAGGGAAACTCCTGAGCCCGCTGACCTACTCACTCCATCTGCTGGGTATGATATCAGCCTCATAGAGGAGTTCACAATGGAGTTTAAGGTGGATAACTGAGTGGTAACCTTTTCTGGTACCCCCTCATTTGAAGTACCTTGCAGAGTATCTCCTAGTTCCTTCAGGAGATTTCTCTGAAGCCTTGCAAAATGGGTAAGATAATTCAGCGATCTAAGGGTAAAAGCCACTGAAGAAAAACATGCTTTCCATATCTGTCCATCATTCAAGACTCCTTATCCAGCAGATGGACAGATGAGGATGTCTCTGTAAGCTCTTTGTTGGTGGCTGCTGCCACAACCATAGCATCTACCGGCACACTTTTTGTCAAGAAATCCTTTTCCTTGGGGTCTGAGAGAAATTTGTTTGGCCTCCTAGGGACTGGTTCCATGGTGTCAGGGGATTCCCACCCCTTTCGACTGACCAAGTTAATGAGCTCGTCAAAAGGTGGAGACACCTAAGAGGATAAAGTTGAGATCCAAAAGCCTTCAGGTACACTGACTCCTCATCAAAAGGAGATACTGATGTAGGAGTCGAGCTGAGGTGAGCTAGCGCACCAAGAGGTAGACTTGGAACCGAAGAGGCTCAGGTCTGAGAATCCCCCTTGGGGCCAACTGGTGAACTTTAGCTCCTAGATACTACGGCTGGCACCGAGAATGTCGGAGCAGTTACTGATTCTGAAAAAGCCACTTGGGGTGCCGGAGCCAAGGGTTCTACTGCAAGCGTTACTGAATATTCTGGCTCTGATAGACCAGAATGACTTGGAGTAGGAACAGTAGCGGTTGACAAGAGCTTATGTGGCTCCGAGGCCAGTTGGGCAGGAGCCAAGAGCAAATTTGCCAGCCCCGACACCTTCAAGCATCTGTGCACTTCCCTCTCCACATCTTCATCCAATAGGCTCCTAGAGGACCTGGAAGAAAGGGTTGGAAAGTGAGATCTCTGAAAAATAACTGATTTCACTGTAGGGGAAACCGGTGGGATATCAGTTGACCAGCTCTGAACTACAGAATCTTTTCTGGCTCTGAAGAACTTGGGTCTAATACAGGCATAACAATCATAATGACCTCAATCGGTTCCGAAGGCAGTGGAGCCGATGAAGTGAGAGCCTTGGTGTTTTTTTAAATTTTTTCAGGAGGTCCAGATTTCTCGAAGGACACTGGAGAAGGCCTTTTCACAGTCTTTTCTTTCCTGCTAGAAGGAGACCTTGTAGATTATGAGGAGGAAGAATTACTCAAATCCTCCTCAAAGGATGGTTTCAGGAGACTTTTCAATATCAACTTGTTTTCCTTTCTTGAAGGACTCTCGAAATAAAGGAATGACAAAATGTACAAGTCTCCTGCAAGTGAATGGCCCCCAAACAGGATACACATACACTATGCCTGTATGTTATGGCCAATTTCTGTGTGCATTTTGGCATTTTTTTAAATCCCGAAGGTTTATTGTCCTTTTCTTTAGATTCTTTAAACATAACTGCTGGAAAAAACAACACTAAGGGACAAAGAAGAGATTAGTTAAGTCCTCTAACTAAAACAGAGCTTAACTATTGGGGGAAAGAAAACGCACACCACAGTAAAATCAAAGAGAGGACTAGGTCCTCTAACTTAAATGGGCCAAACCCTACTCAAAGAAGGGAACACAGCACACAATAAAGGCAAGGTGAAATTAACAGAAAACTAGGTCCTCTAACTTAAATGGGCCTAGCTCTGCAGAATGGAAAGGAAATACCAAACTGAAGTAGAAAGACAATATTAAGAAAGGACTAGGTCCTCTAACTTAAACAGGCCTAGCCCTTGAAAAAAAAAAAACACTTCACTAAGATAGCTAAGCCTAAGGAAAAGACAACACAGAAGGCAAAAGGGTAAATAGCAACCAAATGTACTAAATAACAGGAAGTCCTTTAATTCAAACACATGCTATAAAACTAATAACGAGCCAACAAGGACTCAACAGCAAATACTAAATATACATAATCTAACTACCACTACAGGATACCAACAACAGGCCTGCGGAAAAATGACGGCCAAACAGTTGACAAATCAGTGACAACAATTTAGAATAAACTAATTTCTAACAGTAATGCTACCTATATTCTAAAAGGATAACAATATTCTAACTATCTATTAACTGACTACTAAGAGAAAACAGTTTGCAAATATGAAAAAGTGTAGAAAAAGATTTAAACTTAGCCACGACAAAGAAGAACACTTCTAAACTCGTAAAGCTGCAAACAAGGACTGAGGATTGATACCACTGCATTATGGGATACCTACCTTGCCACAAGCCAACTTAGAGACTTCGAGCTTTGTAAACGGCAAGTTGGAGCTGAGGATCGGCTCCGAACCCACATGTAAGAATAAAGGCGATATAGAACTACACAACATCCGTATTTAAACAGGATTTGTGTAACTTTTGATAGTTCTGAAGAAGTCCAGGGATGGACAAAAGCACTTAATTACTTTTTGTGCCTTATTGTATCAAAGAAAAAAATGTTTCCACCCATTGTTTTGCCTGCTTGCTGACCACAGCAATTTTGGGATTAATAACTTTATTAAAGAGTTGATCAAGTTTTGCATTTTGTGATGTCTGGAGGTTAGTAAGGATGGGAATGGCATAAAGTACTGCAGGGAGGAGGAAAGTAGAGGTAATTGTAGTTTCAGCTGCATTTATGAGAACATGTTTGGCTCTATAAAGCATAAGTAATCTTTGGTGATTTTTTTGTGCAATTTTGTATATGCAGGTTGAATTTAGGATAATCATCCACTATCATTCCTAATAATTTACTATAAGAAGTGACTTCAATGGTTATATTATTAACAAAGAGGATTGTAGGTTTTTTTTTTTCATGAGAAAGGGATTTTGGGGAAAAAAGTATTAGTATTTTTTGAGGGGGTTGAACATGAGTTGTAAGTTACAAAGCCATCTTTCAGTGGCTGTTAAAGCTTCCTGAGCTATTTTTGAGATGTGCCAGGTTGTCTGATGTGCATAGGAGCTTGCACTGTATTAAGCAGGCCTGTAATGTATATGGTGTTAGTAAGAATGTTAAAGAGGAGGGGATTACGGTCTAGAGCCTTGTGGTACACCAGCTGTGACTCAGAGCTATGGTGATAGGGTAGTGTTATTTTACTGACTGATATCTATTGGACAAATAGCTCTTGAATAATAGAAATCTGGGCTGATATAGACCTTATGAGGGCATATGAAGTAGATATTTGCTGTGACAAACTGTGTCAAAAGTTTTAGACAAGTCTAGAAATAAGCAAAGGACTAGTTTGCTATTATCTTTACTTTACTGTCAGTATCTATAAAGTTTAGAAGTGCAATGTTAGTACTATTGGAGGGACACTTCAGGAGAAAGTTTAGCAATTGTTGTTGAGTACATTTTCAAGTATTTTGGAGAGGGAGTATAAGACTGCTATAGATCTAAAGTTAGCGATGCCTGTTGAATGTCCCCCTTTTGCATAGATGAATAACTTGTGATTTTTTTCCAGATAGACAGAATGTGGTATTTCTGGACTGACCAACTTATAAGGATTGAGAAAGATAGGCAATGCTGTTGGCTGCTATTTTAAGGTCATCAGCTGAAGTTGAGCATGGTATGAGTTTAAGAGTAGTTTTATATAGAATGCAGGCACAGGATTGAAGGTGAAATTGGATGTGGTAATATGTGACTACTGGACAGATTTGGTAATAGATGTTGGGCAATCCTTGTTTAGGAATGCGATACTATCTATGAAGTAAGATATAAATTCTACTTAAGTTTCTAATGGTAAGTTACTAGGAAGGGGGTTGGGGGTTGAATTTTTGGTCAGGATGTAAGATTTCTTTAATGCCTGACCAGATTTGTAGGCTTGAGTTTACTCTTGTTCTGAATATTGTTATAGTATGCTTTTCATTCAATTGCTTTTAGTATGTTTGCAGATCCTTCTGATATTTTTGAGACATTGTCGTGTTTTATATTTTTTGTCACACATTTTCTCAATCCTAAATGTAGCAATTTACTCTTTTTGGAAAGTCATGTTGCATTATTTAGTTTTAGTCTCCTCCTTCTAGGAAATGCAATGATATTTAGAATATTTAGGAAAGTAGCATTGAATTCATTTACAGCATTACCCAATGGGAGGGTGCTTAAGATGTTTCAGTTTAGTAGATGATAGGGTAGTAATACATTTTTCTGGGGTAAACTAGGACAGGTTGCATGTTGTGCTATAAACATCCTGTTTAAGTGGATGTGTGAGATACCTGTTTGAATTTCTCCAAATCATTTGGGTTTCTAATGCCATGATGAAAATGGACCCCATTCCTAAGTCAGGGTATAACTTAAGTTAACAAGATTAGTACTGTTTCAATCTCTGATGTTAGCCAAGAATACTCTTTGCAGCACCTGCAATGTGCCCAGAACTGACTCCTTCTGTAATAAATACAGAGTTACATGTATTGGTAGCATATCTAAATGACTGTAGATTTTTTTTTTATTAGACCCATTGCTTCTTCTACTATAGGAATTGTTGGAGTATCTTTCTTCCACAATCCTCAAATTTCTGCAGCAAATTTTGATATTTTATGACTGTGTGTCTCTCTAGATGTGAGACGCTATAAATGGTAGGTATAGCAATTTCAATGATTGATGTCAATTTTGTCTTTTTTCATGGCCTACTATATCTGGTTTTCTCACATCTATTTTTTGAATTGTTGATAATGGGTGATCCCATGTGACGTACACTTCATCATTCTTTATAATTCTATCTGGTTCAAGTTTCCAATGGTTCTCAAGTACTTCTACACTGTAGTGTTTTCACAACCCCAATGTAACAATCTTGCTGCACTGTTGTTCCTTTCAGTGTACAGGCCCTTCTGCCATGTGTGTATCACACCAAGCAACAAGATGTGTGACTGTTTCTAATTCTTTTTTTAAAGAACCTACATTTATCTCTTTTTCCCACATATTCAATGAACTTTGTAAACTAATGTGTACATAGTCCACTATCCTGTGCTGCCATTATAAACCTTTCATATTTTGGGTTAAACCCACCTCGCCTTAACGATCCTTGTATCAAATCCAGATCAATATAAGGTTGCTGAAGGATATCTCTGTACTTGACACTATATTTTTGGCTTTTGCACATTTTTTTTCCTTCCCATCTGTTCCTTCTCCTTATAGTCTTTCTTTTGTTTTTGGCACATTTAGTTGCTGTCTGATTTTTGTCTTCTTCTAGTCTGATATCCATTCCCACTTGCCACTTGAATGCTTTTGCTAAACTAAACAGAGAGGTCATCTTAGACTTCCACTCCTAGTGTTGTAAAACTTTCCTTATGTTTGGATCTGGTGCCATCAGCAAATATGTATGCAGTCACAGAACCACAGAATAATACATGTAATCAGTTTAGAGGAGTCTTATAACTCCCTCAGAGCACGGAATGCATAATCTTGGTAAACACTGATTTCTATACATCAGTTGATAAGACTGAAGCATTTTCCTTGTTTTTCTATTCAACTAATGTATTACCTTTTGAGGCCAATCAGTCACACCAAAACTTTAAGTTAAAACAGGTACAGCAAATCAGTTTATAGCTTGGACTTTTTCCTAGATGCCAAGGGTGTTTTCAGTATTGGTTTTAGTCTTCTGAAGTATCCCATAGTGAGTCTTATTTGCATTTATTCATGATTTATCACCGATCATTCATCATTTTCCAAATACTTGTACATTCCTTACTGCTCAACATCCTTTATATCACATTCCTGTCACAGATTGATATTTTTGGTACTGCAACATTCGTACTTTAAACTTTGCTTTGGCACATTTATCAAGCACAAATATTCTTACATCATCTGAGAACGTTTTAACCACTTGTAGTTGTGCTTTCAACTCCTTATCTGATGAACTAAACAGTTTTAACTCATCCACAAAAAGCAGATGAGAAATCTTTAGGCAAGTTTGTTTACTGGTAGCCAAACTGTAACCAAGACCTGGTTGTATAGACTGGGAGAGGGTCACAGAGAAAGTCTGATGTTGTACCCGTGCTGGTGAATTTACTAGGGGCTGACACTAGGTTCCAGTTGACAAAGGAGTTTCATGTTTTGTTATAATGTGTGGCGCTATTAATCAGTAGTGTAAATCCTTGTAAGTGTATGCTGAATGTAGGGTAGTTAGGGGTTATGGCAAACCAACTGATATTGACCTCACCTTTTAGCATTTTTTTGGAATTGTTATTAATATCCAGTGTAAGATATCCTCTAGTTCAAGTGTATTGTCACCAGAAGGGTTATAAGTGACAGTAATACATATTTGTTTATATTTTTTATTTTCAGGAAAGTAATAAGAAGCTCTTCTGAACTGAATTTTGGTATTGATTTGTTGAAAAGGAAAATGTGTTAGTTGTTGGGAAATATCAAAGCAATACAACCACCTTTCCTCTTGATATAGTCAAGAGTCATGTATGATTAACCCAGAGCCCTTTATGAGAACAAATAATACAGAGACAGACAAACAGGCATTTACAAGTTACCTCATAAAGGACAAGGTGCTAAACAAGGTGTGAGCTTAAATTTTTCCACCCATTTGTCCAGATTACACTTGAATAAATTATTTATTTATTTATTATTTTATTTTACATTTGTTGACCGGGCTGGTCCGACTGGATATATGTCCATTTTCAGCAGAGGCACGGGGAGAAAAGCTCCAAAAGCATGCATTAATAACAGAGAAAAAAAAAAACAATTAGCTATGAGAAGATTCATTAGCATATATTTACAGAAGAAATATTAGAAATTAACTACAAAAACTATAAATGTAATAGGTGTACAAATTGAGCATGATAGAAGAAATAGGGAAGTGTTAGTTGAAGTTCTGTAATCAGAAAAAAAGGAAGTACTTGTGAGGATATAGAAAACTAGTCAGGGTTAGTACATGGGCAGAGCCAGCGGGTTTTGAGGTGAGATTTGAGTTGGGATTTAAAGCAGGGAGGAGAAGAAAGTGCAGTGAGATTGTCAGGAAGGGAGTTCCAGATTTTTCCTACTGTGTTTGAGAACAAAGAGTTTCCGGCCATGTTATAGGATTTACAACTGGAAATAAGAAGTTTATTAGAAGAGCGTAGGCTTTTAAGATTGCAGTAAGGAGTAATAAGAGTAGTGAGTATGGGAGTATTAAAGGGTTTATACAGGATTTTATGGACTATGGGACATGCCATGCATGAATCCCTAAATGGCACTGTGCACATGTTCACTAGACAAAACTATACAAACCCTAAAGAAAAAGATACCATACAGAAAAGCGATAACCTAAATAAAGTTAGAGTCATAATTGCTTTATGTGGAGGGGAAGATGATTCAAAAGAAGCGGTATTCTTGGTGAGCATACCAATGCATTCAACACAATCTGTAGGAGTTGCAGAAGAGACTAAGATCTCTTGAGTAGATGTACCTACCATTATCCGACTTGTTGATTTGCAGAATGTCTGAAAGGATGAGGTTAGCAGAGGTTGTATAAGCGAGGTAAAGATTACCCCTCAGCAAACTTTGAGTCAGACAGTGTATCATGCTTGATTTATGCCCTTGATTTTCTTGATGAAAAAGTGCTGTTGTCATTGAAACTGTGTCAGGTGCTGGATAGGTACATACTAAAAGGGCATTGTATTCTATGAATGGCCTAATAGTTGCAGAAAACAATGGGATACTCAACTCCTTGGGGCTGGACGCTGTACAGTTACTAATAAGTTGTGCAATGAAGATGAATTTCCTTGCAATAGGTGATATGTGGTAATCAAATGACAGTTCATTGTCTACAGATGTTACAAGGTCCCACTGGGTCAAAATTCAGGGGTGTGTTGTTAATTTGATAGCTGCAGAGGATGTCGTGCTTGCTGAAGGATACTGTCATACATTTTTAGTGTTTTGTTACATCAGCAGTTGTTAGTTTGAAAATGTCCCTACTGGAGGATTTTTGTATCTTCTGGAGAGTTTATGATGGTGCCAAGTTTACATCCATCTGCAAACTTGATCAGCCATAAGCCCTTTACATTAGCTTTGACCTCTGAGAAGTAAATACCAAAGAGGAGAGGCATAAGGATTGAACCCTGAGATACTTCACTAGTGACACATCTTTTAGAGGAGATAGATCCAACCACCTGAATTTTAAGGGTTTTATTTGTAAACCAGTTAGCTATACAATGCATTACATAGGGACTTTCATTTAGTTGAGAGAGTTTATCCACTATACCTGAGTGCGGGATGGTGTTGAATGCCTTTGCAGGGTCTAGATATTCTGTGTGTATAGATTTCCTTTCATCCATTGCTTCAGAAACCTTCAAAAATGAAACTGAGCAGATTAAGTAGGCAGGATCAGCCTTAGACAAAACTGAGGGGGGCAAAGGACCAAAAATAGGGACAGATTTTAAATATTGCTTTTAGAAACTAAAAATGTTGCCAGAATATAACAGGATTCGTGTTAGCATGCATTTTCTGAAGGATATGAACTCTGAAACCAAAATATATGTTATCATTTATTGACTTTAATCTTCAGTGATTTGCCAGAAAAATTCAAATTCAAAAAGGACTAGACCAAAAATATGCAGCAAAAATCTGGACATTTTGTGAAAATCTGGACAGTTGAGAAATATGTATACGGATCCATTTGTGTCTGATATGTATGATTAGGGAAAAAAATTAATACATCAAAAGTTATGAACACTACTGACCATCTAACAATTTGTCATAATTCCTCTCTTAGTGTATATTTGCAATTTTCTTGGAAAAAAAAATTACAAACTACAAAGGGAAAATTATGTTAGCAATCTTCCCTGGTGTAAACAAAATGCAATATAAAAAGCATAAAAATTACAATCATAGAAAACATTAATTAAAAAAAATTGATCAGCTTTTAAGACTCCATAAATAACCTAAAAAAAGATAACTGTTACTAAGAAATTAAAATTTTAACACCAAAGTACTTAGGGTGAGTCACTGAAAGAGGATGTCCTGTTATGATGCATGGTCTGCAGATGACAGCAGGGCAGACCTGCAGTACCAACATTCATTTATGAAAATGTGTAGATATTGAGGCTTCACTAATTACTACTAATATTGCCTTCACAGTTGCCGTAAAGCTTATGTGTGTACTAGTAAGTATATTAAGGTTCACAGCACACATAAAAGTTCTACTTTTTTATTCTGTTTTGATTATAAGTTTGTGATGGAACATAGTGCTGTTTATTTGAATTATATTAAGACACTTGTTACAGCTGTAGCAAGCATACTGCTACAGCTACAGAAGACTTTTTTGGAGGGAGGCTGGCTAAGGAGGCAGATTTGGTATTTACTATACTGGAAGAATATTATTCTACAAACTGCACCTACAAAAGCTTGTTTAAATATGTTAACGATGGTCATATAAATGTAATGAAAGTAATGTGGCAAGGAACTATCAAAATAGGGGCTCTTTCAAATTGTACATATATTTTCCAAAAGTAGGTGGTAACTGGACTTTACCACCACATTTTGTGACAAATAATTCAGTACATATCTTCTGTCCAATTGTCATTATGATATCTCTGCAGTATTACAAAAATCTGAAAAAAATCTTGAGTGAAAACAATATCTGGGTCCACTTAATGCATGTAGAGAAACATGTCATATGTTGACTATCACAGAGAATAGTGACAAAATACTGGAGGTTGTACAATTTAGTTCTAATTTACAAACACTGAAATGTTGAATAGATTCAGAATTATTATCTTATTTCTTTAGTTTCCTCTGTTCTTTATTATAAAAGAGGTTTGATAAGCTTGATGACATGCAAAATATACTCTTTAGCAAATAAACTCCTCAGCATGGTAGAAGGACTCTAATGTAGTAAATTGTTTTCTGAGAGGACACATACTTAGACCTAGCCATGGCCTTTTAATCATTGCCAAATCATGTTGCCATTAACAGCCTATTAACACTGAATGCCAACATTTTTATAGTGGAGGTGATTAGGAAGCAGCTTTATAAACAGAATGAGTAGAGTAGCAATATAAGGTAATAATTCAGATTTGGTAAGACATGACTGGGGAGTTTCTCAAGGACTGTTTCTTAGGTCACTTAGGTTTAATTTTGTCTTTTCATTTCTTCCTACATCTTAAAATTGCTGTCTGTCCAAATACACTGATAACATTAATATTGGGGCTGAATAATAATAAGAAGATGGAGAGGAATAGAGTGTAAAAATGTTTAATTCCAAAGTTTAGCAGTTGCAGCCACACTGGCCTTCCTCAGCACACAAATCACTCACAAAAATGTTTGTTAAATACCCTTCAATAATGATCTTATTCCCTATCACATGATACTAATAAAATTATCAATTATAATAAAACCACACTGTTAATAAAATCCTGAATAAAAACATAAATAAAAAAATCTATTTACATTTCTTGCTATTCTGAATTTCAGTCAAAACCTTATAATTAATATTACTGCTGAGTCCTGGTTTGCTGTAGGCATAAAATATAATCATTGCTCCTGTCTCCATTGAAATCAAAAGGGACGTAATCAAAGACAATGAAACATTTTTGGAAAGAATGACATCCCATAGACTTTTTTTGCTAAAGCATTTTCCTTATTCCTAACTCTGATAGCATATTGATACTTGTAAATTATTATTATTTTTTTAATGTTGAAAGTCTCACAGCTGCTATACCTATCAAGGTATATCACATATGTGGCATAGAAAGTGAATAACTCTGATACTGGATATGTCTTTTCTGTCCTACTGTAAAAAAATATGGCTTTCATAAATGTATCTCCACTGGGCACAGTTATGACACTTATAAGGCCTCCTCTCTTAAATACTCTTACATTTATACTGATAGAGCTTTCTAAATAAGTTTTTACGTTTTTAGCTTTACTTTTCATAAAAGAAAGTTTGTTTCCCACCACTTTTTTAACTACTTCACTGGCTTCTAACATCCTCCAATTGTTGTGTATTGCCCTTTTAATGGTAATACTATCCAGGGGAAAAAAAAACAAAGGCATGGGGAAAGATCATTCTTTTATATTAGTCTGGCGGAAATTTGCCCTTTCTGTTTCAGTATGATCTTAATCAATGATATTGTGTATAATGTGTGTTGGATTTCAGAATTCACAAATCACTTATTTAACACTCAAGTGAAACAGTCTATTTTCTTTATGTTAGTGGTTAATCTTTTAATTCTGATCAATAGACCCTTGACAATGTTATGTTTGATATCTGTGGGGTGCATGCTGAAGTAATGCAAAAAAGTGTTACGAGACACATTTTGTAACTTATCATAGTGCTCAATTTTTTCTCATTGTTTTTTTTTGTGCCTCCAATTCTAAATAACAAACCTTCAAACGGTGAAAAATACCATTGTTGTTATACAACATCAGTATGACTTCCACATTTCTTGTCAGAATCATCAAAAAATGACATTACTATGCTGAATACTTAATATAATCTTACACACTTGAATAATGAGCAAATGCATTGAAGTCAACATACATAAGTGTATTCTTATGTCAATGGGCATTTGTACTCAGGAATTGCAAGGAATAATGCTACTGCTGATGTGATTAAACAAACAGAGGACTTTGGATCTGGGGAAGTTCACAGGTGGAACAGCTGACTAGGGTATATAATTTAGGTGAATTATTTATAAACATCTTACCAACTCAAAACTAATAATTTTGCTCACTGTTATTATTTCTAATTGTCGATCCCTTGTCTTTGATATCAGCAACTCCATCAGTAATCCTCCTTCCATCTGGGCTCTATTGTTTGTTTTTAACAGTGCACTGTCTTGAGGAAGGGGAAATCCACTCAGTTCACCCATTACTAATCTCACGTTGGTAATCTATCCCCAATTGCTACCCACTGCGTTCTATGCTGCTTTTATCCCCTCCACTTCTACACCCACTACTCTCCACCAATCAATCTGATTACTCCATACTCCCTCCAAAACTCAGAATACAAAATCCACAATAAGACTCTTCTCAAATACATCACTCCCTTCTTATCTTTTATCCACCTTTGCAATTTCTCCCTTCCTGTTTTTCATACTGCCTTTTCACTTGCCTTATTCTTTTCATCTGTTTCATACATTTCACTCCTACTTAATTTTTCACTCTAGACAACAGAGGTACCTAGCATCTCCTTCTGTTGTTAATCAATAAGTCATTAGCTAAATACAAACAGTAACTCTAACCACGATCTCATACTACTCACTTGCGACTCTAGTCTTGGATATGTTGCTCCCTCACTTACTCATACTTCTTCCTCCTCTCTTACACGTAGCCCAATTTACATTCTATGAACACCCTCCAAACAACAGATATCTCAGTAGACATTACCTTGCTCCCCTCACTCCCTGTTAACACCCATTACAACTTCACTAAAGCACTCTTTTTTTACAACACATCAAATATCAGCCTGGGTACCTAAATTGCAGCTATTCTTTGCACAAGCTAAGAATCAAACCCAAGGTGAATATAAGCACACCTACTGCTTCACCTTCTTTAACTATATCTATAAATCTTGTGGCAACATCCATCCTAATCCAGACCCAAACGACTATTCTAAACACAGCAATTCTACTAACCTCTAAAATAACCCTGTAGTCCATTAACCTGTACTCTCTATTCCATTAGCCTTGGAAGTATTTGTAACAAATTGACAGAATTGCATCCCTAGATATCATATTACAATTCAGACATACTAGTCAACAATGAACCCTGACTTAGACAAGATGTAAAGGATAATGAAATCTTACCGCATTTATGCAACATTTTAAGGCTAGGCAGAACACATAAAAAAGGAGGCAGGATAGTCATCAGCTACACAAATAACCTAAGTATCTCCCTATAACTACTGAGCCCTCCCTGTGCTATAATAGTAAATACTTAAATCCTACCTCAAATTCAACACCCATAAGAACCTATGCATAATATGCGTCTACATACCCCCTCGTAATAACATGCACACTGATGAACAATTTCTCTCCTGGACATCAACCAATATATCTTAAGAAATCATAATATTAGGGGAGATAAATATTGATTGGCAAATTACAGATAAAGAAAAACTACACATGCCATAAACTTATATGGATGTATCTAACTCATCTCTACTCCTACTGATCAGAAATAGGAATCCTATCTTAGACCGAATCTAAAAATAAACCAGATAAAATAAAGCATGCCAATACTATTCCCAATACCTTTAGTGACCAACTGCCTATTCCTGCAATAAGAGAGCACATTCACAACCTAAAATAACATTTCTATAATCTTGTTCACTATCTGTCCACCTTCAACAAAGACAATTTCATTGCAAACTTAAAATTAATAAACTAGGAACAATTAACTTACAAGAATCAGCAGCACTAAATAATGGAACATTTCTAAAAATAAAACAAGAGGGTGCACCCATAATGACCAAGATAACTAAATCAAACATGGCAATCCAGCTAAGAAAGGAAACTAAACAGCTCATGAAATGCAAAGATGAAGCATGAAGAGCCTGGAAAAACACAATACACAATACTGATAACAACAGACAAAAATATAATCATCTTAGAAATCCTTCTAAAAACAAAATCCAGTCTAACAAAAATACTATATAAAATTTCATGCAACCAATCAGAGCACCCTTAAAATATTTTTGTCCACGATCAATAAACTCCTGCGTCGAGCATGCATAACCCAACTGACCATACATAGCTCCAAAACAGACTCATCAGGAGACTCCATTGTTATCCAGTTTTAATCACACTGTTGTTCCTCTTAAACCCACAATCTTAAACATCTAGAAGATCACCTACAGACCCCACATCTTGTTCCCAAGCTCTTAAACAGCAACTCATTCCAGCCTCCACTTTCAGAAAACTGCATAAAACTTTGAAACCCACCACACTTGCACTAGACAACATACTAGCTAAGAGGCAGTTTGTATACCCATTCAGACCACCCTAGTACCAAATGCAATAACTACCTACCTACCTACATAAATCTTGTAGGTCTATGATTATATTTTCAAGTGCACTACTGTGTTGTCATTTCATTATGATGATTGGAGGCTTTCTCTACCAAAAGTGACAATGCTAAACTTTTGATCATTTAGCTTGAGACAATCTTAGTACAAAAATGTGTTTACTAGATACTTTGTTAACCAGAGGTCTTGGTTCTCTGCATGATCATCTGAAGAGTAAATGATAAAAAGGAATGGTACCAGCACTGATCTCTGAGAAAAACTGCTGGTCATTTTCACACTTTCTTATGAGGGGCCTAGTACTTGAACTTTGTGGTGTTTTCCTTCATCCAGTTTTATATCTATCTTACTGCATGTCAGTTTTTAAAGCATTTAGTTTTTGTACAATATCATCAAGGGGAATAGTATTCAAGGCCTTAATTCAGGTCAAAATATGCTGTGCAAATGGGACGGCCACTATCCACAGCCTCCATGACTCTTCCAAAGAAATTTTCATGGGTGAATAGACAGACTCCACTCTTCTCAAAACCAGAGCGATGGGGGGCAGGTCTAATAAGATCCTTGATATTGTAGTTTATGATGTGAGTTATAATATGGCTTTGTATGATGAGCGTGATGAGCCTTGTAATGACTGATGGGTCTGCAATTACCTGGGCCAGGAAAGGTTGTCCTTAAGGAAGGGCACATTCTATCAGGGGAAATCAGTATCTTAACTCAAGTTAAACAGTTTATAGAGATAGTCTACAAGGGATTAACACTATTAATTAAGTAACCAGCTATACTGCCAGGTGCCAGTTGTGGAGATAATTAAGGGAGTAAAAGATTCAGATATTTCAAGACTTTGGATAAAAGTTTCAGGGGTGAAGATGCCACTAGATTTATTTGCAGAAATATTGGCAAAGTCAGCTGGGTCAGAATAGGAGGTTGCACTATGAATAAGTTCAATGCTATATAGTTTTCTGTCAGAGCTAAGAAGGATTTATAGTTCTCTCTGGCTTCAGAGCCAACCTCAAATTTGCTGGGTTCTTTGGTGGACCTGGTAGAGTTCTTCATTTTTTGTAATGCTCTTGATATTTTCCTTCAGAACAGGGGATTTGAATCTGCAAAACAGTCTAAGGAGTTTATTTATAGCTTTCTTGTAGAGTTTTTTTTTTATAGTGGACCAGCAGAGTTGTCTATTTTTGAATTTCTTGTGATGCATGATTTTAAAATGGACTGCTAGCTCTTTGCATTTTTCCTAAATGGGCAAAGAATTCCTTATTGAAGCTTGTTGCTATTTCAAGGTCAGGGAATGCGCAGTCATATGTGAATTTTAGTATCTCATCATAGAGTCAGTTGAGGTTGGCACATTTCTAGTACTTAAAGGCAGGGGTATATGCTGTAGGGGGCTTTTTTGACTTTAAAGGCATAGGTCACACTTTTGTTGTCAGACTTCACTGGGAAAGCAGACTCCAGATGAGTAGTGTAAGAGAAGGCTACACTTATAAGAATTAGGCCATGAACATCCTGTCATCTAGTATATTTGGTTAACAGCTGTTGAAGGTATTTTTGTTTAGTACATCTAGGAATTTTTGTGCATGTCTACTGCTGTTCAAAATAATAACAGTTTTTGCTAATAGGAATATCATTAAAAATCTTTCATAGTCATTAAGAGGCAAAGAAATATCCCAAGTCAGCAAATAAATCTGTACATGCCTTCAGCCTATATACCTCATCTCACTTTCCTTACTAAGATAAAACAACTCACTACATCAAATGTAATCTCTACCCCAGCTACCAATAATTATAATGGGTGACTTCAATCTTAACCTACTTAATCCTCAAACTATGACCTAAGTGAGTGGCCCACTGAACAAGGCTTTACTCATATCATCACATAACTGACTAGGCCAAGTAAAACAAATAACCATTCCCCCTGAACTTAATCTTCACTTTCATCCCAAACTGATCATCAACACTGAAGCATCCCCTCCCCTGTCAATATCCACTGCCCACTCAACTTCAATCCAAAAAATCTTAACGATAACAGTCACATTTAGACAAAAAACCCAAAGGAGATTTCAACAGCTAAAAGACACCCTTTCTAACATGGACTGGTCAATTATATTACAACCCCATGACCAGGAAATAACAGTATTATCACTAACAAAAATATTACAAACACTTCAAAACAGACTATTTCCCATTATCTCCAGACTGTAAAAACCAAGGCAAAACAGATGGCATACAAAAGAACTCTGGTCCCTTCTCACCCTTAGAAATGAAGCTTGGAAAACTAACAACACTACAGAAAGAAAAGAAAGGTTCATTACATTATGGAATCTTGCCAAACAGAATATCATAAGGCATAAAACCTATTATTTCTGCAGCACCAACAAACCTCTCTCTGAAACCAAAGTAAAAAAAAATATGGGCCCAAGTTAACTACATTATTGGTACAGACCAAGACCATAATGCCAATAAGTAATTTACCCACACATTTCAAAAGCTCTATTGCTCCAATACTTTCTAAAATAATTTTACAAACTCCTCTCCTCACAATACAGCACAGTTTTACTACTTTAGGCATTAACCCACCCCCTCCAAATTCATTTCACTATTCTAATTTAGCAAGGTATCAACCTTTGACATCATAAAAACCATCAGAAAATGTCAAATGACAAACAGTCAGGGTAAGATGGCCTACAACCTTGATTCATTAAAGCATAAGCAGACTGCATATCAGTCCCTCTTTAAACAAACTTACAGTTTCTCCTTTTGTCACAACCTCTTCTCCTCCATCTGGAAATATGCAATAATAAAACAAACCCCAAAGGCAAATGATCCCTAGACTTCTTCAGACTTTAAACTCAATGCTTCCAACACTTGCCATAGTTCTGGAAAAACTAGCATATAATCACTTAACCAAATATGTCAAAGGCCGCTGTCTGCCTTCTGCAAGGCAATGCAGCTCCTTGACTAATACAGGCCCTAACATATCCAACTGTACACCCTGGCCAATGACATACTTGTGGCTAAAGGTAAAGGCCAGCTCATAAAAGCAGACTTTATTGACCTAATAAAGGTTAGTGGCACAGTAAGCCATCTATTTAACTCTACACATTTATCACACAGCACATTTTCTCTCTATAATGGATCCTCCTCATCAAATAAAGTTTTTTTTTTGATAAAGGGCATCTATCAGGGCTCAGACCTCTCTCCCTTGTTCTTCTTTCTACCTCAGACTCTGGTAAAATCTCCAAGTCATCCTGTTTTCAGTTGGCATGATCATCTGTTCAAACCAATCCAAAATTATTATAGAATAACAACATCAGCACGACTCCCTAAGTCTATACTACTGGCTAAACAGTAGGCAACTACATTGAAATTATTTTTTAAAAAAAATTAGTGGTATTTGGAAACTCTTGAAAACTTAAAACCTGTACTTCCTGCCTTATAATCTTAAAATTACAAAATAATCTCTTAGAAATTATTTCATAAAAAAAAAAAAAAAACTAGGATTCCATCTTGACCCAAATCTGAGTTGCTAACTCCATATATAAAAAAACAAAACAGAAATTCAAACTTTATCATAGTTCTGGAAAATTTCTTACTTTCGCTGTCTCTATCTCTCTTGCAGGTAAAGAAGCACAGGAAAATGCATGCTCATAGCTCAGGTTGAATATACACTCCCATTTATTGGCTCATCATTTAAGAAAAGTCTATTGTCCCCTATAAATAACAGCCAACATGATTTGTTGATTCATCTGACTGACACCAAGAACAGAGCTCCACTACCTAGTAAATTAGAAAGCCAATTTGTTTCTAAACAAAGGGCAGAACTACTACTTAATGTTATATATACTCCTTAACCAAAACACATTTGACTTTCTAGAAGAAAGATTTGAAATAAGAGAAGGATCTGCCTACCTCAGATTTTAGCTAAACAATGATCCCTCTTTTCATAATTCTTTATTGTTGAGAAAATACAGAAACCATAGTTTCTGCTCTCTTGGACTGAGATTCAAAGATTTCAGTCCACCAACCATCAGTGACTTCTCTTCTTCCACCAGGAAACCTTCATCTTAGGTGACCTGAATATAGACTGGCAATCCGTAAGCAGCAGCAACCCCATGGACTCTTATTTACCTATTTGGCATCACCCAACTAATAAGCTCCACCACCAGAATCAACAAAAGCAGTAACAGGCAGTCCTCAGTGGACTGGATATTGACAAACAAACCTCACAATATAAAATACTTTAAGTGACCACCTCCTAACCTATGTAACTAAATGCCAACTAACTGATTCACCTAATCAAATAATCTATAAACAAGTACATAATTTAATCAAATTTGATGAAGATACATTTATTACAGCACTGTCCCACTACAACTGAAATACATTAAGAGTACTTTCCCTAGCTGAAGTGGTTAATCACTTTAATTAAACATTCATAAAGATACTAAATGATTTAGCAAATGTTAGGACAAGAACAGTAAAAACTAACACAGCACCATGGGTGGCAAAAGAGATGAAACAGCACATGCTGCAAAGAGATGAGTCATGGAAAGAATGCATAAGAATAAAACAGTGCATACCTATCAACATTTTAGATACATCAGAAACCATACCAAGATTCTTGTTAAATCTGACAAGAAATCATACTACAGTAATCTGCAACAAAAGCACCAAAATAACCCCAAACTTTTTTTGGTCCTCTCTAAATAAACAATTACACCTTTGTCATACTACGTCAGTCTGTCCTACCACTTCAAACAAAGAGTCCATTGCCACTTGGTTCAACACTCATTTTATCCAGTCAGTTCTATCAGTAATTATGACCGCCTCTCTTTATCCCTCCAACTCCCATCTATTGTTGAAAGCAACATATTGTCTTTTAGTGTTCAGTCCATCCCAATGTCAACCATAAACAATTTACTAGCCAAATTAAAATCAACTACTTCAGCTGCTAATAACCTTCCTACTGAGTTCCTCAAACTAGATGTAGAAACATTAGCCTTCTCTATCTCCATTCTAATCAGTTAATAACTGAAAAACTATGTTACATCCACCTGGAAAAAATAATTCTTCTACTCCTTCACAAAGGAGGTATTTTAGAATAGATACTAAAATATAGACCTATTGCTATCCTATAATTCCTCTCTAAAATCCTCAAGAAAAGCATTCACTCTCAACTTATGAAATATATAATTGAACTCAACCTCCTTACCAGCACCCAGCACAGATTTAGGCCCAACCCCAGGTACTACAACAGCCCTCCTCAAAGTCACCGACATAGTAAATCAATACAAAAATAAGGGCAACCTTGTTTCTTCACTTTTTCTTCACATTTCCAAAGCATATGACACAATGACCCACCAAAAGTTCTTTTCTGAACTTGCAACTATAGGTCTCACTTACTCCACCCTCTTCTGGTTTCACAGTTATTTATGTGATCATCAGCAGGCAACTAAATAGTAACAAAACCTTTCAGCATTTCAAAACATCTCTGTTGGTGTTTCCCATTGGTCAATACTTGACCCCATTCTATTTAATGCTTTCATAAATAAAGTTTCACACTGCTAGAACACTTGTCACTCTTGTACAACACACTAATCTTTCAACCCTTATCAGAGCTGCCCCACCCATAGCAAAGTTACAAGAAATCACTCAAAAATCTTTTAAAAATATTGAAATATGGCTAAAAAATTCTAATTGTTGCACAATGCCAAAAAATATAAAAACAAACTTAAGCTATCTACTCCAAAATAACACCTTAACCATAAACACACTTTTCATATTACCTTGTGTAATAACACAAAATAGAAACCATAAGCCAGATTAAACTTGGAGTCATAATAAACGACAATCTCCAGTTTGATCACCACATACTTTATTCCATCAAGAAAACTCACAAAAAACTTGACTCCCTCTATAGGGCCAAACATTACCTGATATATCAATCAAGGATTACCTTAGCAGCAACATTCCTCCTTCATTCTCTATTATATGCTTCCCCTATTCTTACAAATAACACTGAATATAAAACTAAACTTTCAACCAACCAACCAACCTTATAAAACACACCTTCAAAACTCTGCTCACTTGGGTAGCTTTACTAAGATTACAACACTTACAGCCACTTTGCTTCCAGTCTTCTGTACCTTATCGCTCCTCCTCATACTGAACTAATTTCCTAAACTCTTAATCATCCCCCTCCTCTTACACCAACCACTACCCACTATTCCTCCTCTTTCCATTTATCTTTATACTTACTTCCATAATCTCTCCTGTCATCTCTCTTATGATCAGTTTATAAGCTACATTACTACTTGTCTGTCTGAAAATTATTACTAACCTCAAAAACAGTCCATCATGTTATACATATATTAACTGTTATTGTGTTTTATTATTATATTCAATAATTAGTGAATTTGTGTTAATTTCTCTCTTGATTTTTTTGTGTTAAAATGGTATGTCCATGCAAGAAATGCTTAAAAATCAAGTAAATAAGCTCATGTATAGATGTTTTTATCCTGCAGTTATAGATGTGTATCATGTGTAGCTTAAATGTGGAACATTTCTCCCCAGGTCTCTGCTGAAAATGGGTTTTAACCAGTCAGACTTTTCGTGTTCGACAAATAAATAAATAAATAAATACTTCCCTTCTACAGTTTAGGAAGCTCAAGCATAGACAACAAAAGTATACCACTGCTGTCCAGCATCTTGACTTATTTCCTCCTTTGCTTAATACCTGCCTAAATAGACTAACTCATCCATTTCTCTCCATATTACTATTATACCTTTTGTCTTTTCATCTTCCGGACCTTTCCCACCACCCTTATTTGTAAAAATAGAAATATCCTTTAACTTCCTTTATTTCTCTTTACCTACTCCCTAGTGGTATCTCTGCTTTGGTTAATAAAATACTAAATAAGACATGATGGAGGAATGTATTTTTAACCTTCATTATCTGTTCTAAAGCTGTATGTCAGCATTATGTTCCCCATCTGCAATGCACTTGAACCTCAGTGAAATCTTCTAGAGCTCTTCACTTCTAGTTTGCTGTTGTTGTTGTCTGCTTCAATGTTTTACTGTTTTTGTCTGCCTTGGATATTTAAACAATGATGGTGTTTTTACACACACACTGAGCCTGACATGGGTCCATCTGGGTTAGTGCTCTACTCTGTTAACAAATCTAAATAAAAAAGGGAGATGCACCTGAATGGACTTTGTCATTCATAGTACCTGAAACAGAGCATTATCCAGGTATGCCACAGAAGTACTCATATGAAAGGATTCCAAAAAACATGCTGCAAGGGAATGAAATACAACTGCAGAACAAAAAATTAATTGTGAAAAAAACATTTCACTTTTGGGGATTAGAACCCTGCACCCACTGCACAGACAATGTGTACATCATTTTATATCACTTTATGACTATAATGAGCCTTGAAAACAGTTATAGTCAAGCTATTAACTTTAATTTAATTCTTAACCATTTTTTTGACACTCATCAACATTCATCTCACTTGAATGGCCAAAGGCGATACTGTTATAGCATGACACAGATTTTTCAGTTTTTTTTTTTTTACTTACTATTTATTTATATTTGTTTTTCAGGGAAGTGCACTCATCTCCATGGACTGTCTGCAGACACAGACTGCGGGAATAGGATCACATAAGTGAACAAAACATATTTATATATACAATGATATGCAAATAGAATACATATATTTACAGATGCAATAATATGCCACAGCATTTGGTTCAAGAAGCAGTTTACAATGTCAGACCATGGATGGAAAATGGAGTTATCCTTAGCATAGCTTTTATATAAGATGCAACTATAGTGATTGAGATGCCTTATGCTACAGGGATAGCTCTCTCCAAACACCATTATATTGGGCGACTTCAACTACCCAAACGTAGACTGGGAGCATTACTCTAGCTCCAACACCCTAGCCCAAAGGTTCCTAGAATTTATAAACTCAAATGCTATGGAACAACTTGTTACCACTCCCACAAGAGGGGAAAACATACTGGACCTGATCATCAACAACATGGGGACTCTATGCTCCAGACCAGAAGTGTATCCCTCACTGGTAAGATCAGACCATAAACTAATCTCACTGGATATTCACATCCTGACTCCAGCCCCTGCCCTGAAAACCACAGTGAAAAACTTCTCTAAAGCAAATTTCACACTCCTCAAAACCGAGGTGGAATCCTTCAAAGCCCCTGGGCCTGTGGAAAATATGGCCCAGACCGCAGAATCCTTTATAAATGCATTCTATGAACACCTTCAGGAATGCATGGATCATGCAATCCCAAATAAAACCAAGACCCAATCCTCCAAAGGCAGATGTCCTGTCTGGTGGACCCCAGCCATAAACAAACTATACAATAGAAGGAGGAAGCTACTACATGATAGAGCAAAATCCCAAAAAGGGAAGGCATCTCTGATCAGTATTAGCAAAAAACTATGGGCACTCATAAAATCGTCTAAGGCCATCTTCGAGAGAAAAATTGCACAGGACACTAAGAATAATCACAAGGCTTTCTTTAGTTATGTTAGGAACCTGGGTGGGAATTCCCAGATATGCTCAGAATTAGTCCAAAATGACAAAAAATACACCGAACCCACAGACATTGCCAACATCCTAGCTGACAGGTTCAGAGCAACCCCCCCCCTTTCCACCAAAAGGGCAAATATCTATCCCAGCAAAGTGCTGCCCCCCTGACATCTCAGATGCTCAGGTAAGAGCTGCCCTCTCCAAAGCAAAAAACACAGCATCAATGGGACCAGACGGTGTCCCGGGCTGCGTCCTACATGAAGTCCAAGAAGAGCTAAACCCAAACATAAATCTGCTGTTCAATCTCAGCCTTACTACAGGATATGTACCCAAAGAGTGGCATACAGCAACAGTGGTCCCTCTCCACAAAGGTGGTGCCTCAACAGATCCTGGAAACTATCGCCCCATAAGCCTGACTAGCTTACTCTGCAAAGCTATGGAAAGGATCATCATGGACCTCATAAATAAAGACATTGGGGACCTACAGACACTGGATCCTACCCAGTTTGGCTTTGTTAAGGGCAGATCCTGCCTCTTAAACCTGGTTGATTTCTTAGAAACAGTCACCAAGGCCATTGATGAGGGGAAGGTGGTCCACACAGACTACCTGGACCTCGCAAAAGCCTTCGATACAATACCCCACTCGGGCATTATAGATAAGCTCACCAGCTTAAATATAACCCCCTGTGTCACTAGATGGGTTGCAAACTGGCTCAGGGACAGAACCCACATGGTTAGAATTGCTGGAGCCATGTCAGACTCCAAACCAGTTACAAGTGGCTTCCCACAAGGCTCAGTCCTGGGACCTCTCTTGTTCGGTATATATTTCTCTGAAGTACAGGCCAACATGGAAGGACTGTGGCTGACCAAGTTCGCAGATGACTGCAAACTGGGCACCATAATCGACTACTCTTCAGCCGACACAAGCATCCTCCAAAAGGGCCTCATAGAAACAGCCAACTGGTGCCAGAGCCATGGCCTCAAGCTAAACGCCAAAAAGTGTATAGTCATCCACTTTGGCAAAAACAAAGTGCCCACAAATTAACACAAAGGTGGTAATCCATTAAGTACAGAAGAAGTAATTAGGGACCTGGGGACCCAAGTTGATAGCAATCTCTCATTTGACAACCACGTGGCCAAAGTGGTTAGAAAAACATTTTATATAGCCCACCTAATCATGAAGGGATTCACATCTAGATCAGGGGGGGGGGGGGGTCATCGTGCCTCTTTACTCATCCCTCATTAGGCCCATAATTGAGTACAATGCCCCTTTTGTGATGTACCTTACCAGACACCTGCAGCAACTGGAAAGACCCCAAAAGTACCTCACCAAGAGGAACAAAGGGCTCAAACAGATGCCATATGCAGCCTGGTTAAAGAAACTCCAGCTCTACTCAGTGGCATACCGCCTGCTCAGAGGCAATCTGTGCCTGACATGTAAAGCCATGTCCAACCCGGAATTAATGGACATGCTGCACCTCAGAAAATCCAAATCCCATCGAGCTAAGTGCTCGAGAGACTTGAACCTCAGCACTGAAATAAATAGGACATGCTGGAGGGACAGATTCATAACCCAGAGGCTCCCTTCACTCTGGAATAAAATCCCAGTCCAGGTTAGGCAGAGTCCCTCACTGACTCTCTTCAAGAGGAATCTTGATGAGTGGATGGGAGATCGTAGGTTTACCCCAGGTATCACTTCTGTGTCACTGTTAGACAGAGGCACAGTATACTAACCTCGAAAAAGGGCATAGCAAAATTAATTTAAAATGGGTGGCGAAAGCCAAAGACACTCTGGCTATGCTTATAAATGCCCTAGGGCAGAAAGCCTAGTATGAACCTATGAACCTATGATAGCAGCATATCATTACACAGAGGTATGAAAACATTAGAAGAGGTGAGTGTGAACAACTGCAAGGATGACATACAGAGAGAAGGTAGCAAAATATAGAGACACATGCAGAGTGAAGAGGGGTTCAATGTAGAGGAAGTGTGAGAGATGTGAAGAGAAGAGGGAGATAGGATGAATGAGAGTGACATTTCTTGTGGTTGCATAAAGCTATTGACATTATTCTTGCCGTTTGCTAAAAAAGTATGAAAACAGAAAGAAATCCTTTGAGGGCATGTGCATACTTTGTTTATCTAGTTTTTGACCAGATTCTAAGTTGGAAATTAGACTAATTCATCCATTTCTCTCCATATTACTATTATGCCTTTTGTCTTTTCATCTTCCGGGCCTTTCCCACCACCCTCATTTGTAAAAATAGAAATATCCTTAAACTTCCTTTATTTCGCTAAGTCGGAGTCGGGGCCAGATTTGAAAGGGTCTATATAATGTGATTGAACATTTAGGTGATCGAACACCTAAACTAACCTAAACTCTGTTCCCTCCCTCTCCACAAAAAAAAAAAAAAATACTTATAGTTTCCGGAGCTGCTCTTACATAACTGTCTTTGGGTCTATATTAGAACACCGAACATTCAAAATGCCGAGTGTTCTAATATCAATCCCTAGCAATCGAAAAAAAAAAAAAAAACATCGAACATTCGGAGCAGCAAATTTTTTCCTAGGGAAAAAATTCACTGTTCCAAAACACATACACACAACACAAGCACACCAAATGAACAGCAATCCACACACATACACATAAACTCTTACACCTAACCCTACACTAAACTATATATACATCACTAACTATCCACCTACCTTAACCCAAACCCTAACCCTAAGGTCCGTCACTATCGTACAGTCACCTCACTCGCGCCCTAATCCTAACTCACCTAACCCACCCTAACCCACATGTATACACAATCGCACACTTACCTGACCCGCGCCCTAAACCTAACTCACCTAACCCACCCTAACCCACACGTATACACAATTGCACACTTACCTGACCCGTGCCCTAACCCTAACTCACCAAACCCACCCTAACCCACACGTCCACACACTTACCTGACCCCGACCCGTAACTTTCCACCAGAGGGCTGAAAATACTGAAGCAACAGAAACGGACAACCAAATTCTTTCCCTAGGAAAGAATTTGGTCTCCTGTTACTTCGATATTTTCAGCGTTCACTGAAAATGGGTCGATATTAGAACACTCGACATTTCAAATGTTCGGTGCTCTAATATAGACCCCTGTCTTCTACCTTAATTCCTTAATTTGCTGTCCTGTGTGCTTTTAAGTGTTCAAGTGCTCTTATTTGATTTTTCATAAAGTTGTTTTTGTAATTTTTAACTTATCTGCATTTATTTAAACTGTATTTGTCTTAATATTGCTACACACTCGTGTGCTAGCTTGTATTGCATTTAAAGTGTTTTTGCTACTGTCAGTAGCTCATTCTTTCTAATACAGAGGGAACTTTTTGAGAAAGCCAACCCACTTGACTAAAAAAAAAAAAAAAAATTATATATATATATATATATATATATATATATATATTCCAAGCTTGTTTTCTGCCTTTCCTGTAAGTAGTCTAATGCAGATACAGATTTGCTGTATCCAGGACTGTTTGTAAGCTTCTGGTGCCCCAAGTTTTTCTGTGTTGGAGGGAAGCCTTCTAGCTTATCAGTGGGAGTGGTAAGCACTAGGTAGCCTATCTACCACAAGAGTGGTTTCTGACCCAGAAATTTTAGTTCATTGGCCATTTGGGCAGTTTTTCCATCTCTTTCAACTTTCTGGTTTAAAAGCCTGCATTTGCACTTGCTTCCCACCCTCCCTGTAACTAGTTTAGTCCAGATAGAGATTTGCTGTATCCAGGACTGTTTGTAAGCTTCTGTGCCCCCAAGCCTTTCTGTATTGGAGGGAAGCCTTCTAGCTTATCAGTGGGAGTGGTAAACACTAGGTAGCCTATCTACAACAAGAACCAGATACAGATTCTTAGTTTTAGCACTAATTTGCTTATCTGTGCTCAGCACTTGTTCAGAACTTGTTGTTAGCACTAAATAAACTACAAATTACTACAGCACTCACCCTTCCTCATTACCTAGAGGAAAACAGTTTTGGTACTTACTTTCCTCACTTGCTTAGAGAAAAACAGCTCTTGTACTCACTTTCCTCATTTGTCTAGAGGAAAATATTTTTTTATTCAGGCATGTCCAAGGGTCAGCTCCCAGTGTTCTCTCCTATCTATCTGATGAATCTGGGCATCTTGGGGCAATGTAGCAACTGCCTCATGTACACAGACAACCCTATCCTCCTACTGCCCAACACTACAACCTGTGAGAGATGCACTTTTCTAGCCAAACTGGAGTTAAAGCTCTCTACAACCAAGATTGAACTTGATAGTCAAGAGGAGAAGGTAAACACTTGCACCACACCACAGTCATCACATAGTCCCACTAAACCTACACCACCAAAATCCACACATAGAAACACAAAAACATTAATGGAGGCTCTCATTAATAATCTGCTCAAGCAACAGAGACCTCCAAAGCAGAAACACAAGCAACCTCCCAACACCAACACAACCCAAATGGCATATAACCCACAGACTCAGTGTGCCACTCAACCACAGCCCATAAGGAAAAACAACGTACCCAACACACTAGTCATAGATGACTCTATATTCAGGCACACTGACATCCCACTCACCAGGCTAAACAAGGAGAAGATCACTGTCAACTGCCCGTCGGGTGTTAGGATCCACCACATAACCCACGCACTCAGGTCACTCCACAACAAGTACAAATATGACTCTGTGATTGTCCATGTTGGTGTGAATGACCTGAGACGTACCTCCCTGGACTGCATGAAAAGAGACATGGAAGAACTCTCTGATCTTGTAGCCCAGGCATTTATGACCATAACCCTGAGTAGCATCCTGCCATTGCCCAGAATGATAACACAGTACAAAGACAAAATGATTGACTTCACTAATTGGCTAAGCTTCTGGTGTCATTCTAAGGGGATCCAGCATCTGTCTGCGTGGGACAACATGGTTGACAGACCACGATGCTTTGACAGAGATGGCCTGCACCTGTCTCCCCTGGGATTTTGGATACTGGCAAAGGCTCTTGCCGCCCCTATAGCGCCTTTTTTTAGGCAAAGTTCAAATGACAAACTCACCGCCATAAGAGGAACAGGCAGGCAAAAACTGAGGGTAATGCCACTCAGTGCTAGAAGTCTAAATATCAAAATGCACTCACTCAAGGCACTCCTTAAAACTGAGAACATTGATGTCTGTGCAATGACTGAGACCTGGTTCAAGGCTCCAGAGAGCACCCCTGCATTACCAGGCTATAACTCATACCACACTTTTTGGCTATCTTACCTGGACCGGAACACCAAAGGCAGAGGTGTGTTCATATTCATTAAGAATGTCCACACCTCCAGGCTAGTTGCTCAGCATAATGCAGCCGAGGTTATCCAAGTGCAACTAACTCTGGGCAAAACTGCAATCCAAATTGTAGCTTGCTACAGATCCCCCACCATGCCCCAGGATTCTCACTCCTCTTTTCTTGATATACTGGAAAATATTAGGGTTCAACCAAACACCCTAATTTTGGGTGATTTCAACTACCCCACCATTAACTGGGAAAACTACTCATGTACCAACTCCTCTGCTCAGCACTTTCTGGAATTCATAAATTCCAATGCCCTGGATCAACTTATCCACACCCCAACCAGGGGCAACAATATCCTGGACCTAGTCATTACCAACATGAGTGACCGGTGTTCCACACATGAAGCGGATGGAGCACTGCAACAGTTATCCCACTCCACAAAGGGGTGCCACCACTGATCCTGGGAACTATCACCCTATTAGCCTGACGAGGCTGGTCTGCAAGGCCATGGAAGGTATCATCATGGAATTCATAAACAAAGACATTGATAACCTCCAAACTCTGGACTCCACCCAGTTCAGGTTTATAAAAGGCAGATCTTGCCTCCTGAACCTGGTCAACTTCTTTGAGGCAGTCACCAAAGCCGTAGACGAGGGTAAGGTGGTTCACACAGCCTATTGTGACTTTGCCAAGGCTTTCAACACCATTCCCCATTCTGGAATTATAGCTAAACTCACTAAACTAGGTATAAATCCCTATGTCACAAGATGGGTTGCCAACTGGCTCACTGACAGAACCCACACTGTAAAAGCTGCAGACTCCAAATCTGACTTCAAATCAGTGACAAGTGGAGTACCACAGGGTTCAGTCCTGGGACCTCTCCTGTTTCGTATCTACTTCTCTGAAGTACAGGCTAACATAGAAGGCCTCTGGCTAATGAAGTTCACAGATGACTGCAAACTGGGAGCTATAGTCGAGTCCCCAAATGATGTGGACATCCTACAGAAGGGCCTCACTGAGACAGATGCCTGGTGTCAGTGTCAAGGCCTCAAGCTCAATGCCAAAAAGTGCATTGTTATCCCCTTTGGTAAAAACTCTGTACCCATGAACCACCACATAGGCAGCAGTCTTCTTAACACTGAAGGTGTGATAAGAGTCCTTGGGACCCAGGTGGACAGTAGTCCCTCCTTTGAAAATCACATTGCCACAGTAGTCAGGAAATCCTTTTACATGGCACACCTCATCACAAAAGGGTTCTCATCCAGGAAAAAAGAGGTCATTGCTCCCCTCTACTCAACACCCATTAGACTCATTATACAGTACAATGCCCCTTTTGGAAGGTACCTCACAAGACACCTGCAGCAGCTGGAAAGGCCACAGAAGTACCTCACAAAGAGAATTACTGGCCTCAGACAGATGCCCTACACTGATCATCTCAAAAAACTCCAGCTTTACTCTGTAGCATATCGCCTACTCTGAAGTGATCTCTGCCTAACATATAAAGCTATGTCAAACCCAGAGCTGTTGAACATGCTACAACTAAAGAAATCCCAATCCCTCCATGCTATATGCTCTAGGGACCTAAACCTTATCACCACAATAAACAGGACTTGCTGGTGGGATAGATTCCTGTCCCAGAGACTTTCCATACTCTGGAGCAGGCAACCCATCTGTGTCAAGCAAAGTTCTTCATTAACACTCTTCAAGAAAAATCTTGATGAGTGGATGAGAAATAGGAAATAGACCCCAGGGATCACTTCTGTGTCTCTGCTCGACAGGTGCCCAGGAAAATAACTTTCTTGGGTTGGCGTAAGCCATGGATCTTTGTTGGCTAGGCTTACTTAGGCCCTTGGGCCGATAGCCTTGTACCTACCTATGAACCTACCTATGAACTTATGAACATCGACCCATAAATGTCAAAGTCTGACAATCATGAACAGCCATTTATGCAATTTTTTTTCCCTGGGAATAAAATTGCTTGGCCGTCATTGGTAATTTGCCCTTTTCCCCAATGTAGGGCGATCTTGGAGTTGGTATATTTAATTGGGGGGGTGGGGGCACAGTCCCCCATGTCAGAGGGGTTGGGGGGGGTGAAGACCTCCCCCACTTGAGTAGTGTTCAAAGGTTTGTTTTGTTTCGTACAGCCAAGCAAAGTTTTTTCTAGGGAAAAATCTGCGTAAATGGCCATTTACGGTTTTAAGGGTTCAACAATTACAGGTTGACGTTTAGATGTTCGATCACCTAAACGTTGGATCATGTAATAAAGACCCGATTTGAAAATGAGAAGCTAGTAGAGAGTAGAACTCAAAGTGATCAAATAAAGGGTAAGAAGGATGAAGGTAGGATAGATCCAACACTCTCATCCTGTTAGATCAATAACTCTGGTGAATTAAAGTTATAGTTGTAATCATTTAATGACTGAAATTAGCAATAATTTGTCAGAAACTACTCTTTCTTATGATGAACTACAGAACACAATCATGTGTTCATTAGCCAAACATCTGGGAAGTTGAGAGGTATGGATTGGAGTACTTTTTTGTGAGACAGTTAATGGTGGGTAAGATATGGAGGTGGAGGAGCACAATGATGGAGAAGAAATCAGACAAAGAGGGGGAAGACATTGAAGAGAGGACTGTACAACATACAGTGATGGGCACAGACACAAAAGGGAGAAGGACACCTGGTCATCGGATAAGAGTGCAGTCTGTGCAAACTTAGTCCTAGTGGGAGATTACTCATCACCCTGGGAACCATTATCTATGGGTCCTGCCACAGATGGTGGATTCAGCGCTTGGAAGAAATGTGATGCAATGAGTCACCAGAATATGTTCTCCCACCAGAAGCTCAGCCAGCACCTTATTTGTGATAAAAATGTCACCTTCACTTCCACTACTATCCTCCGGCTACACCATTCTGGTGCAAGTCTACATGATTCAGGTGGTGAAGGTAGGGAATGAGGTGGGGATGCAATTGTGGCAGGATGGAACATAAATATACTGAACGACTTTGGTGTGGGGGTGGTGGCACTACCAGTGCCACTTGTGGGATGATGACAGGCCTTGACACTAGGTTACGTGCAGGTTGAAGGAAGAAAACAAACAAAATGAATGTATGAAAGAGAAAGGATAGCGATAAAGAAAGAGGTGGTAGAGAAATACAAGCACAATGACTACTGCATTCTTAACTATGTTGATATCGATACAGTAAAACATAATATCCATTTAATAGTTGAGCTTACACAGGTGGGCGGCCACGGTGGTGCAGCGGTTAGCATTGCCACCTCACAGCAAGAGGTTCTCCGGTTCGATCCTCAGCTAGGGAGGACATGCAGACTCCACACAGAAGGCACCCTAGCTGAGGATCGAACCTCACCCTAGCTGAGGTTCTCCGGTTCGATCCTCAGCTAGGGTGCCTTCTGTGTGGAGTCTGCATGTCCTCCCTGTGGTCATGTGGGTTTCCTCCGGGTGCTCCAGTTTCCTCCCACATCCCAAAGACATGCTGTAGGTGGATTGGACACTCTAAATTGTCCCTATGTGTGAGTGTGCATGTGTGTGCCTTCTGTGGAAGTTTGGGCACCGGGCTGGTAACTAGACACCATAAAACTCCACTGCCAATCATGAGCAGACAGGTGATCCACTGTGGTGACCCCTAACTGGGAAAAGCCAAAAGAAGAAGAAGAAGAAGAAGTTGAGCTTAAACAGGTATGTCATCAACATGTTTCTCTGATTATAACATATGAGAGGAAGGAGGCTAAGCCAAAAGCCATCCTCACATGTAGTCTGATATAACAGAATACTAAGCAAGGGAGTTAGTTATCAAGACAGCACATCTGTACTTGTGGGCAGTAATGCTACTTGAGTGTTGATAATAACAGAACTAACTGCATGCACACACGCGCGCGCACACACACACACACACACACATATATATATATATATATATATATATATATATATATATATGTACTAAATATGCTGATCACACAATAAATATGTTCACTACAGGTGAAGGACAAGGGGAGAATATTTCTACTGTATATTATGAAATGTCCATTTAAATACTAATAGATGTTACAGATATGGAACTTATAATGGTGCACTGATATTAGTGGGACAACAAATATACTCTGCCATCGTTTTTTTTTTTGGTGGGGGCAGGGTTGACATCGCACCCAAATACATCCTAGCAATCTCAGCGCATACAGGCTTAACATTATGATCTGCTTGACTTCTAAAGGAGAGGACCCATAGACGCATATAACATTACACAGTTATATACTGATACATGAGATGCTGGAAGCACTGGTGCCAGCCTTGGCCAAACTACTCCAGACATCAGCCTTACAATTTGACCCCATACAGCCCTCCTGCAGGAGACCCCAGATGGACTCCTTATGTGGATGACGTCCAGAAAAAACTTGGACTCATCGTCACACCACCTCTGTACTCTTAAAAAAGCACTTTCCTTACCTTCTTCCGTTATAGTTGTGTCACCTTCAAATATATTAGAGAAAATAGGTGGAGATCAGTGCCCAAAACTTCTCCTGTGTCTCAGTCTCTGTGTACTAATGAGCACCAATGATGAGAAAACAATAGCAAATAGCTGATGTATTATGCTTCCAAAGACACTTTAAGGTGTGAAAGATAGGAGTCCTGTATCCGTCTGTTTGCTGCTGACAATACATGCTCAACATTGACTAATTCATCAGAGGGTTGATTATATAATGACAATTATCTCCACTGTCACAGAACTGGCTTCCTGTGTGCACACAGAATGGCTTATATGTATGCAGGAGTGTGTACGGCACACTGTCAATCATGTTTGCATACTGGGCAAATTGATTGATTGAGAAACAATAATAAGGTAGGTCCTAAACAGATTAATTAGCATTCTCAAAAGGCAGAACATTACAAGACCACAGTCAGAAAGTTTCACTGCATGCACGAAGAAGTTTTACACACCTAGGCAGCTTGGTGATTCATCTAATGCACTTCATAGGAGAATCAGCTCCCTTCCTCACCTCTGCAACTAGCCATAGCTGTGCCCTGAGTTTTTTACTTTCTTAATTAGTTTGCCTGTAGGTATGCACAGCCTGGTGACAGTTTTCCATTCACTGAAGTATTTCTGCTTATATATTTACATTTATATTTACACACATATATAAATATATATATATATATATATATATATATATATATATATATATATATATATATATGTGTGTGCACACACACACACACACATGCATATATACGTATATATATATATATATATATATATATATATATATATATATATATATATACTTTAATATGTCGAAAGCCCATAACAGAGAAACTTACATCATCAAGATGAAAATAGCGAAATACCACATAGTGGAATATTCAGAAAGCCGAAACCTGGACCATCAAACTACGTATGCTGAATGTTTGTGTGTGTGTGTGTGTGTGTGTGTGTGTGTGTGTATGTGTGTGCATATATATAGAGAAAGAGAGAGAGAGAAAGATAAATAAAGTATATATATATATATATATATATATATATATATATATATATATATACATGGATCTATTTTCATATATTGAATGATGACAATCCCAAATGTTATTTTCATGAGATGGAAATAACTAAACTTAAAATCCCAAACCATGGATATTTTCTCACTTGCCCATCATGGGGACATATGCCCTATTCCCCAATGTACTGCGATCTGGTGTTGCTACATATAGTTAGGAGGTGGAGGGCACAGCTTAGGTGGGTTTCAGATGGTACAGTGTGTACTGTGTAGTTTTGGGCAAGTGTTTACCTGCCACGGAAAAAGTCTGTTGTTTGGGATTTTAAGTTTCGTTATTTTTGTCCAACAAAAATATCATTCGGGATTGTGGTCTTTCCATATATCAGAGTAGATCCATATCTATAGCTATATCTATATCTATATATCTATGTGTGTGTATATATATATATATATATATATATATATATATATATATATATATATATATATATATATATATGTATATATATATATAATTAAATGTACAAAAATAATATGCAATTATTTCATTTTTTCATTGTCTGCAGTGACATTGCACACAGTCAGGCAACGGAGAAGTGGTTACAGGCACCTGCTAATGCACATTTAAAACATTCACAGCATCTTCTATATTTATGTGATGGATGTTGTCTAAGCACAGGCATATGGGTAAGTTCTGAGTCATTGTGCAGAATTTAGATGTTTCTGAATGACTTAGGCATCTTGTTTTGTCTCATTCTCATACAAGGCACTTCTTTACATGGTCATTAGCTTATAACATGGCCGTCTATGCTGTTCCAGCTGACTGTCATGTATCACAGTTTTTTTTTCTTTTTTTTTTAATTGCACACATGCTGCTCATTGCCACTCATCACACAACATTTGCTTCCTACAATGCAACACAATTTTCTGAATCTGGAAGCATGGCTATACCACTTTGTTGGCAAAACAGTACAATTGTTTAATGGAATTTCTGAATATAGGCTTAAAGAGCATAATTTTTTCCAGATTTTGTTAGAATTAAGAAAACACTGATGAAAATTACTTAATAGTGATTTAAAAACAGGTAAAACAGATACAGACTGTTACAAATTAGATAAAATAGATACATGAAAAGAGTTAAAATTGTTACGATTGTTAAAGTCAGCTGAAAAACAGATAACAGACAACTGAAAATACTTCAGATACTTAGCTCTGTGGTAGAATGCCCTTAAACTAGCTCAGACCATCACAAGTTTAAAAGAAATGGAGCAGGTTAAGAAAAGGTCTTAGAACTCAACATTCAATAGCAAATAGACTTCTAAGCTGCCTCAAGGTAGTTGCAACTCCTGAACTAACCTGGCTTTTGCTTCTCTCACAAAAAAGGAAACCAGGGCTTCATTCTTACAATTAGAACACTTAAATGTTACAAACAGACAAAAAATACTGCCACTATTTACTGAAATTATTGAATATACGCATAAAGAACTTTAAACCACTTTTTCCCCAGATATTGTAGAATCAACAAAATACTGAATAAAATAATTTGTAGTGACTTAAAATAATTAAAGTAGAGATAAACCATTAGACATTTACTTAAAACAAATAAGAAATGATAACAAATAAAACAGACACAGACTGTTAAAATTAACTTAAAACCCATATCAAAGAAATCTAAATTCTTCAGACACTAAGTTCTGGTGTTGAATAACCTATAACTAATTAAAATAACAGCAGTTTAAAAGAAGCAATCATAGTAACAAGGAAATACATTTTCAGACACGCAGCTTTGCTACTAGCAAATCATCAGCTGTTTGGAAACCTTGAGTTAGAATTATATAATCCTTTAAAAACACCAGAATTAATGAGTTTCTCCATGACATTTCAGTAAACAGAAGACATTTGTCTTAAAGGCTTATATCATAATTTATTACATCCCTCTGGCCTTTACATTAGGTAGTCAAATACACTAAAAGTCTTAAAACGGAATTAGATTCCAGGGTCAGTATATAATTCAAGGGCACTGGAGTCTATCTTCCACAATGGCATCTTTGGTTGACATCTGATACCACTGTTATGTTCTTTTTTATTTTCTTCAGACATGGTATACCTTAAATAGGACATACACAAATTCTTCCTAAGATTTTTACCTTGTTGCACTTTACAACTCTAGTTTAGCTTTACTGTTAACATTAACAGATTAATTCCTGTACAGCCTTATTTCCAATGAGCTGTTTGTTTCAACAAATTCTACTGACTTTAGTACACCATAACTTATGTCTGCAAATTATATGAAAATTCATGTTTTGAGAATCTTTTTAACAAGTAAATATTTTAATAACAAAAGTATGATGCAGCATTAAGTCTACATGCTATCTTCCTAAATATGAATCAGAAGTTCTACATGGCAAATGTTCAGCCTAAAATAATTGGAATAAAACAGAAACAAAATATTCAAAGATTTAAAGATGTGTATATTTAACCAAGTATAGAAAAACATGTACCGTTAGTAATTTCTTTATTGTTTGGATGTATACCTGCTGTTAAACTATAAATGCAAGTGAGTTCAATGTAGTAATAAAATGATTCTGTTTCCTTTTATATAAAATGCATTTTTTTCTTGTTTTTTTTTTTTTTTTTGCAAAATAGAAGGTACTGCCTGAAAATATTCTCATATTTTCTCAGCAATAACACTTTTAAAAGTCATTTATTTCAAGTATGACAGATGGCACTTCTTTGAAGGAAAATACACTAGGGGCTACTTCACTCTCTGTCATAACTGGCTATTCATAACACATCTAAATGCAATCACTGTTGGCTTGCCAAAAGGAATTCTCAAATATGGTTAATGTGTCTTTGACAGCATATGTTCAGAGAAAAAAATATGTAAAGGTTCAATTCTTATTTGACAGTTGTATTTTCAGATTACATATGATATTAACTATCTAATGTCTTTAATCTGCTATGACTTTGATTAAATATAAAAAATAACTTCTATTTACCGAATGGCTAAGAATTAAGAACATGAATGAATTATCTTCAATAATGATTTACTTAAGTTATTTCTTTAAATGTATGCATGCATCATCTTATAAACAAAAAAACTTGTAAGCTAAAAATAGAGTTACTGATGCATTTGCTATCATTTGAAATATACGTTAAAGTATTGAGATTGACATCTTTAATTAATTCTTTATAATCTAAACTAAGATCATCTGCTAAATTCAAGTTGTTACCATCTGTAGTTTGTAAAATTAGAAATTACACTGTGTGCATGTGATGAGAAACTCAGTGGAGTTTCAATCACTCCAGTTAGGCAATAGCTACCAGAAAATTAAAATGTGACACTGCATTAACTTTAATACTGATAACTACTTAGTTTTTATTTTATTTTATTTTTTTTATTAGTTATGTATTTGAAATTTGGCAAGTAGGTTAGTGAAATGACAATTTCAGCCACAACCTGGGCTCCACAGGAGCAATAGAAAATAATCTAATGAAAGTAAAATACATTACACATCATATGATAATAAAAATGCATTTAAAAATTGATACACATAAAAAACGGGTAGTAAGGGACAATATTATAAAGAAATGTGTCAATATATACAACATTTACAGTAATTATGTGATGGCATACATCTAGCAGAATTATATTTATATGCAATACTTGTAAATGTTCCATTTATGGTACGATTACAGCCTAAACAACTTTTCCTGTATCAAAAACGTAATAACAGCGAGTTTCTTTCTAGTAGATTTTCATTCACTTTAGTCTTGAAACCATCCAATGGTTATTTCAGAGTATATTTATTTGGGTAGTTGATTCCCTGTTGTTGGCCTAAGTTTAGTGAAAGTGCTTTCCACTATGTTAGTGCCAATGTGTGGTTTTGTCAAAGTAACACCATCATACTTAGCTCCGCACAATTTCTGCTATTTTTAAGATTGATTATAGTGGGGGGCATTGACCCATCACGATAATTTTGAACAACTGATTGCTAACTACCTTGCCTTATAATGCATAGTTTATGAAACCTCTTTATGAGAGCATAGTAGTGGGTATGCTTGCTGGGTATATGTAAAAAAATATATGATTTTGTTTTCCAATACGTGTAGATTTTGTATGTTGGTTGTAGTATGAAGTGTTAACAAAGGTAGTGAATATTCAATTTCAGGAATGAGGATATTTTTAGCAAGAGACTGCCTTGTAGTTAGTTTCAGTTGTGTTTTTTTTTAATTGTCTTAATATGCTTTGAGAATGTTAAGGCAGAGTTAAGGAGGACTCATAGATACTTTTTGTTTTCATATTCCCATTTATACAGTCAAATTTCTATTTAGTACTACTGGAGATACCACAGACTCCAATGAAACTGAGGATTCAGCTACTGTTTAGTGGCTTTTATACTAAACATAATTGACATTTAATCATATGGCAGTTTAAGTGATCCCAAATCAAACATTTACTGAAGCCTGGTAAAACTGTGCTTGGTGGAGCTAAGCAAATCCTTGCTAACTATTTATTTTGGATAAATAGCCAGCTTAAATTTTTGCTGCATACTCAGCTGCAATAAATACGCATTATTCATGATGATCCAAAGCAACACCTCATTTTCTGGACACTGTACTGACACTGTACCCCTCCTACTGTCTGCTATATAATCCTTCTGAAGAAGCACATAGTAGTACTTATCATTTATTTATAAGCGCAGATAAATATTAAAGACTCATATGTTATACTATACCAAATGAGGCACCTCTTATTGTTAGCTGACTGTCAGAAGTAAAACATTCTGCTAAATAATCAGTGTTATACTTCTTTTCAAATACATTCACAAATTCACAGCACAACAGTCCAGACTTTTCATTTTTTTCTGATCATGCTATTCAAAATTACAATGTATTACTAAGTGAGATATCAGTCCCCAGCCTTTCCACAATCTGTCTATGAATTTATCTATATATTATTCTGTATATTTACCTTGCCTGTCTGGATATCAAAAATAAAAATAAGTAATACAGATTTAGAGGTGTCAAATAAAATATATTGCCACCTTTCTTATATAACCTAATGTTACCTCTGTCTTGTGAATTTTAATAACAGGCCTGCAGCATATTTTACCATTAAAGAAATAAAAAACAGTACCACAACAAACAAATGCAGCTGATAGAACTATCCCCAAATAATACAGGTAAAAAAAGCAAGCTCCATACAACCAAAAAGTTTCTTCAACATAAAAAACTTGACATTCCTCTCTCTGTAACATACAAAAACAAAATTCTGAAAATACATCTCTCACAAAATGTAAGGAACATATACCCTCATCCAAGCAATGCAAAATAATTGATTAAAATTAAATATAAACAGGAACTAAAATACAAAGATATGACACTATTGTTCAACAACTCTGCTTTTGAGTGCAGTGTGCCATTTCAGGGAAACATCATTTAAACCATCAAACGGATCAGTGATCAAAAATAATAGAGAAGCTGTTCCTATTTTGATAACTTGAGTATCAGATATACCTAAGAGAAGATGATGAATTAAATGTGGCAGTGTTTCTCCCTGGTTGCTCATAAACTGTGGGAACCTATTGGGACAATACAATT